>NC_051177.1:48649513-48730350 GCF_013339695.2 Rhipicephalus sanguineus
GAATGCTAGAACGTAACAGCGTAGCTTAGTTCGGCATCGTATACAAAAGATAGGACCTCCGGTCTGGCAGCTGCGATCTGAACTCAAAGTAAGTAACATTCAACGAAAACTGAGTGTCCTCGTATTAGGCCGGGAAGATGCTCCGCCTATGGTGGCCCATTTTTTTTCTCCTGCCTTACGCATATAAAGATTAACCTGATAAAGTAATGGGAGCTGTATTGAATGCGCCGAGCACCAAAGAACTTCAATACTTAAATATGGAGTTTCACAGCTGGCAGGGCACGAAATGGGGAATATGAAATGCTAGGCGGATCAACGAACAGCTCTCGAAGAACGGCGAGATCTAAAAAGCAATTACGAAACAGCTATTCAGGAAAGCAGTTCATCTATTATCGTGCGGCGTATAGGTCCAATTGAGCTTGCGAAACGGTTTATCGATTTCGGATTTCATTTTCTTCGATATTGCTTCGCTTGCAAGAAATTGAAAGCAAGCTATAAAGCAAAAAAAAAAATCATGCCATATCCACGAAATGAATGATAATAAGTGGGCGAAGCTCGAGAGGGGGAGATCATCGGCAAACCGTAACTCTTCCGTGAAAGTTAGCCCATTACATCATTAGAAAGACGTAAGACTGTGCGTATATTATACAAAATCGAACATTTATTTTAGTTCTTGTTCGTTTGTTGTTTCGTTTCTTTCGTTTGTTCTTTTCATTTCGTCGTTGTCATGGCGGCTGGACTGCGAGGTCCCTTCATTATGACGGCTTTATGGTCCGTGAAATGAAGCGAGAGAGGTTCGTGTACTGGCTGCAGTGGGAAGTTTGCAAACGCTAAATCTATGAACGTCCCTCAAATCGTGGTAGGTTGCATGTGGATACATCTGAGTGCGTATTTGGAAAGCATGTGCTGCACGATCCAGTCATTGGAAATGAGGTCCACGTTGAAGTCCCCAACCAGCACAAACGGACGGTTCTTGTACTTGTTGTCGTAGTCACGTAACACAGCGTCTATAAACGACTTGACGTCCCCGATAGAGCAGGTTGGGTGCGAGGCTACATGGTCATGACAGGCGACTAGCAGACGGCGACTGAATCGGTGGACCGGTGTTTCGACGCGTGGTGGCGATTCCAGGGCTCGATTGTCGGCTCCGCGATGGAGTGCCAAGCATGAAGCTTACCCCGCACCTCCACCAGTGTAACGACGTCGGCATCGACGAGGACACGGAGCACGACAAACAAACACGCTTTATCGATCAGAGAAAGAACTGCAACGTCTTCTTCGTCCCTGCGCTGGGCCAAGAACACTCGCGCTGCTTCGTTGCCATCACCACTGGCACATACACGCGGCATAGGCGGTCACGTAGGAGCTAGGAGGGACAAACCCACGGCTTTAGGTGCTTCGCCCCTAAAAAATTGGACCATCTCCCCGAAGGGAACGCTGATGGGATGCGAAGCAGCAGCGTTGCGCACGGGTGGTGTCACGGGTTGAACGGCGCTAACGCGGGTGCTGCGGTGAGCGCTGGAATATTCATTTGAAGCGAAACTCGGTGTAGCGTTTACTGGTGTAAACGTTTGTTTGAAACGCGGACACGGGAGGCGAGCGGTCGTCGGAGCCGGCAGCTGCGGTGCTCCGGCGGGTGAGGGAGAGAGTGACGTACGCGCGCACCTGCGAAGGAAGTGCGAGGGGCGCGTGACGTCAACGCCCAGCTGCGGCGTGACCTACTTGGCACCGCTCCAACACCTGCGCCGAGGGAAGCGCGTTGCCTCGCGTTTGTGCGGACGGACAGCGTTACACAGGCTAGTCAAAGAGCTGCTACGCATCTAAAAAAGGCCAGGCTTGCGTGGAAAGCGCAGCACAGTCACAGCGACAGCTGGAAGAGTGGCATTTCTAGAGTCCGTTACATAAACTCTCTTTTGGCTACTAATACAAGTACACTAGCAACGTACCCACTTCGCCACAAATCATAATTTTTGTGAAGTTCGGAAGTACCCACAACGACATTATTCGTCACTTCTGCGGAGAAGCGAGGTGCCATCTGTAAGGCATTATGTGCACTTTGTCGATGCGACGGTTGATGGTGATGAATTATGAATGACCCCTTTGTAATGGGTTGGAAGCTTTAAACGGCCCACTCGTTAGGTAATTCGCATTGTCTGACGCCCGGTCGTTATTTAACTCTCCTACCACGCTTTATAGCATACGTTAACGTGAGAAAGAAGAGAGAGAGGGAAGTAACTTTAATGAGGCCCTGAGGAAATGGATCATGGGAGCCTTATGGGCTTCCTTGGCAGCCAATAGAAGTGCACTTGCGAGGAACCCACTACGCTATAAATCATCATAATTTTTTTGAAGTAGGGAAGCAGCCCCTATGCAATTTTTCGTCATTCTGCGGAGAACCGTGGCACTCGCTAAACACCTGTAAGGCATTATGTGCACTTTGTTGATGCTGCGGCTGGTGACGATGAAGAGTTATGGCAGATCCCTTTGTAATGGGTTAACCATTCAATAACCCCCTCGTTGCGCAGTTTCCATTGTGTGACACCAGGTTACAGAATTCGCGCTATGTAACGCCCTGGTTGTTATTTTCTCCTTGTAACACACTACATTACATATGTTAAATTGGTTGCTTCCCCGACATGAAGCCTGTATAGGGTCTTTTTGAAAAGGAATTTCAAGCACCGGCATGGCTCTGAGAAAGTAATCGCAAACAGGTCTGACTTCCACATCGGCATTGTGAAAGGCCGTTCGGGTTTGCCATATACTATGCAGGCCCAGGAGCATAATAAGGTCGTAAGGTATGCCATCTTCATTTTCAACGGAGAGAAACCGGATTCGGTGTCAATTTAACGGTAACTTCTTTTTTAGAGTTCTCTGTAATATATCCCAGAAAAACACCCCACTCCAGCAGTCTATGAAAACGTGTTCAATGGTCTCCGGTTTTTTGCATAGGAAACAATCTGGGCCCCATGGTACAAATAATGCTGCATCTTCCAACCATGCTTTAACTGGTAAAGTGCCGGTGTGCAGTTTAAAGGAAAATGTTCAAACTCCTGGCGATACGAGCATTTTTTTTTCACGCGTTTAAGTACATCTTGGCCTGGGCCTGCAGAATATAGCTCACGGCACAACGGCACAGGCAATAAAATATCAACAAGGTCTTTATACAATTTTCTACGTGACACCTCAGTCAGGTATTCAAACGACAAACGCACTGACACGAAATTAGAATGATGAAACAACTTCTTTAAGATAGTACTTATGGGTCCTTGCACAGTTTGTGATGAAACTATGAATCCCGGTAAGACGCTACACAGCCTCAGTTGTATCACTGTCCCCAGAAAAGGGCCATCTGTATCACGGAGGAAAAGAAAACGATTGACGAGTTGACGTATGTACATATGAGCTAAACCAAGGCCTCGCATCTCGTACTTTCCTGAGAAGATTCGTGCGACTTGATTTTTCCCAGACAGAGCTCCAAATGAAGACCGCAAATACTCTGTATATTTTTTGTACGTTTATTCTACTGCAATGTCACACTTGCATGACGTACCATAGGTTGCTTACTAGAAACAAGTTGCACATTGTGGCCCGCGTGAATATTGACATAACCCAACCCTTCCATTTGTCTGTCTTATCTCCTAACATCTCTGTTTCTTTTTCCCAATATGACTCGCTATCACTGTAGTTCTCCAGCGGCACTCCTAAATACTTTGCTGGCATTTCTTGCCACTGAATGTTCATAAAATACCTTGGTATAACGTCCCATTCCCCATGCCAGAAACCAAGATTACTTTCGCGAATGTGTGTCTCGTTTTTTCGGAATGCAGAAAGTGCAGATGAATGTACCGGAGTGGGCTTTCCAGAGCGGAGTCATTGTTACACATGCCAAAGTTTTAACAAGCAGTCAGCTAACAGCTGATGGTGTATCATTGTACTGGTCCCTGGTTTACGATTAGTGTGTGAAAATATCCGTGTGAGGCAATAAAGAAAAAAAAAACCGGCATGACTCTGAGGTAGAATAGTGGGCTCCCACGCAGAGGACCCAGGTTCTAACCTCGTTCCATCCCGGATATTTTTACTTATTTAGTGTTTTTTTTGCTATTTCGCTCGATAGTGGTTACGGACACCAGCGGCGGCGGCGGACAACTACGGCGCCAAAAACGGCCCTTGTTCTGATCTCATAACAGCTTTCGCTGTAAAAGTAATCTGATCCTAGCAGGAGAGATCTCATAACAGCTTTCGCTGTAAAAGTAGTCTGATCCTAGCTGGAGAGAACGTGTTTTGAAATCGCCCTACTTGAACAAATTCTTTTTCTTTTCATATGCGCCCTGGAAACGGTGAATCTGCTATTACATCTGTCGGGAGTAGGACATTAGGCAACTGTTCGACCTGAAGAGCCGAAGTCATTTTTCGAGCTCACGCGTGGCTCTGAACTTTCAGCTCTAAACTCCTTATGCTTAACAAAAGAGGAATCATTTTAGTAAGAAGTGAAAGTATGCACAGAGAAAGCAAGCAATGCTTAGAAAGTTACAGTAATACTTCAACGGGTTTCTCAACACGGAGCGACCAAGAGAAGCTTCAGCTCAGCTGCAATACCCTAGAACTATAGCCTTTGCTCGAGAGTAGAGCCTACACGTGAATACAAATGCGACAACTCTGCACAAACACCTTATGACAATAGGGCGCATAGTGAGTCCCTGGCACCATCCATCACAACACTAAAAACTCCTTGGTTTACTATTTTTGATTTATTTCGTTATATTTCAAAGCTTTATCTTCGAGACTATCAGGAGCATTACGTCAAAATGAAGCAGTGATGTCGAGACGACGAGACGATATGAAGTATTCGTTGCAGAAGACGCAAAATTATGGTGAATATATCAGGTCATGTTGTTATCTTGGTTTACCTTTTTTATTGTTTTACTATCCTTTCTTTTCTTCTTTCTCGAACAGCAACATGTAGTGGTAAATAATTCTATGCTGCATGTGTTCTCTGATAAAAAATATTTCCTGTTTTCTCTCTACCTAGAGAACGCTTTTCAAGAACGGGCCTTTGCGCTGACGAAATATACCCACCAGGCTGCATATGTCACAGGGAGATTTAACCTAAGCTGAACTTAAACATCGAAACTTAAACCCTATGGTTACCTATGCTGGGTTACACTAATGTGTAATACTACAGATAACACATGGTAAACTTATCTACTGCGCCTATTAACCTAATGGCGTGAAGGGATGTCGGCATGCGGGTGCTGGCGGCCTTTATAAGGTTTAATAACACAGTGAAGACGTCGCCGACGTGGTTGTTAATGTCGTGTCTGCACTCCTAATACGAGAGGTCACTCCATTCTGCACGGAACACACCGAAACTAGGGTCTATAAGCCATAGACAGCGACACGAAATCTGCAACAACCATTGCCTGGTACTTACTACTCGACGGGAAAACACTGAAACATTCGTGAACAAGAAGTGTCGCCGGAGCCGACGTTTCAACAAACGGACTTTTCTTCTTCAAGGCTGCAACTCGAGAGGAAGAAACATTGCTGCTCGGCGGGAATAAATATTGCTAGGCCGTCGCCAACTAGAAGTTTTGCTTTCAATGACCTACCCATTTTTAATCGTAATGGCGGAAAGTGGCAACTGAAACATATGTGATGTAAGAGAAACTATAGAACATATCCTGTGCGATTGGTTGCGCAAGATGAGGAGAGGTCTTCCCTTCGGACAGCATTACGCCATTTAGGTGACATGGCCTTAACAGAAGCGAATATTTGGAACTCTGGCCTCGTGAGCATGCGATGTACACAAGACCACAAAAGAATTGCTGCGCTTCTAGATACGCGCTAACTTGCACGAACGCCTGCGACCCGCTGTACGCAGAACGTTTCTTTTGACAAGCGCCGTGCACGGTCGTGCTCAGCATGATTAACCTACCTGCCTTTTCTTCTTTTCCCTTGCCCCGAAGGTGCGGTTGAGGTGAGCACCGCTAGGGAGGTTGCCACGGCTTGTCTTTTCTAAATAATGACTACACTCCTCCTTTCCGTTTTCTCTCCCTCTCTGTCTCTCTCTACGTCCTAGATCATAAGGAAAGACGTTTCGCATATTGGCCAATAATAGTGTCATACAAAACCGTACGAAGTTAAGCAATGAGTCCACCCCTAATTCTGGCGGCGTTCTCTCTTAAGAAAACGACCGCTCAAGCGCGAGGGAGGCCCGGCATCGATCAACGTCCTGTACGTCTTTGTTCCGGAAAGTTCGGGAAAGATTGGAGCACTTTGTCGTGGCATGCCGAACGTTAGTAACTTCAACGAGCTCTTATCAAAAAGAAGGAGGGCAAGAAAGATAGAGCCGTCGGCGTTGTGGGTCAAAATGATTTGTCGCGCACCAAATACGCGGGCCTGCTCGCACGAGCGGTCATTACTCAATATAGACCGGAAGCGGCTCGCTGGCTTTGAATGAACCGCGCCGTTTTTGCGGGGAACCGCAAATTAGTTTCCGGCCTTCCGCACTCGGAGCACGCTGTCCTTAGTGCTGTGAACTAAGTTTGTGCTTAAGCGCGTTATAGACGCCTCGAAGAAGAACGAGGAAGAAAAAGAAAACGAACTACAAAGACAAAAGCTGACAGCTTCCATAAGGAATGTGTCGTTCTATTTTTTGTTCCTGCTACAATAGAGCCGAGGAAGTTTATTAGTTGAGTGGGAACTTCGTGCTTAGCTTCCGTACGCGCAACGAATAAGCGGTCGATTTGCACAAACAGGAGTTGGTCCACATATGTAAAGTGGGGCTTTTTGATGAGAAGCTGATTTCACTTGAGCTTTTTGAAACTGTGGGTGTTACGTTCGCATATAGCGATGATTCGTAGAAGCAAGGCGTTATTCAAATGTACGTCTTTGACGAGACGTTCGTTTAAATTGAGGTTTTTAAAACTGTGGGTGTTACGTTTGCATAGAGCGATGATTTGTAGAAACAAGGCTTTATTCAGATGTACGTCTTGCTTCTCTGAAGTGGAAGCAACTTCCGTCTGCACAGCTGTATAAAAGGTCCCGTCTGTATTGTAACAGCAGCGTAGGAAAAATGAGGCCTACATAGCTTAAAATGAAAAAGAAAGGAAAATGAAAAAATAATCTTTATAGCTCGTTTCATGCTTAGAGGCAACGCTTCGAGAGATACGGAAATAATCATGTAGTAGTGTTGCTGAGTGCGCTTTTCTTTAGGTTGTTTCTGATCGGTGACACTCTTTGCAAAACTGTTGGTTTACCTAGTTTAACTACAGCTTTTGGACGTAGGGTTACGCCAAATCGCGTGATACATTCGCTGTTCGGTGCTTCCAGTGTGCAACATGCGTTCGTATTGCGAGCGCGCTGTAGGTGCATTGTGCCTGTAAAGCGTGCATATCCGCAAAAAGAGCCTTTATGTGGAGAAGCCAACTTGTGCAGTGCAAGCGAGGCACTTTGCTGAGAGATCAAACGATTTTAGCTGAAGTTATTGTACTTACGCAACCAATATCCTGATAAGTGAACGCACAGACGTAAAGAGAACGTTGGAGTGCTATGACACATGACACACTTAGTGAAGTTACCTCATATATATTTTTTTATCATGTTAACGGATGTTTAACACTGTCGTGCCAAAACGCACGCAAACAATTATTGTTTCAATAAAAAGAAAACAGGGCAATACCGAGATGTGACATATGCGTTGCCTGTGAAGGCCTGGGTATCTCTTTAACACAACTTGCACGTTAATGAATGAATGAAAGTTCATTTCTTATTGATCAACGGAGGACGTTGAGAGAAAAAAAAAAGCCGTCGAGATACGGCCTGGGAACACTCATCTCCATGACAAGATATTGCAGCGAGAAAAGCCAGCAAAACACACAATAAAGAAAAAAAAGCTAATAGAAAAAATAAGAGACAATAGAAGGCAAAAATTTCGTGCAGTGCAAGTTCACTAGAATAAACGCCTCTGACACGTGTACATAAATCATTTCTTCAGGTATGCTGCGAAATGTGTCAATAAAAAAAGGCAATAACAATATCAACAGGAGACAGTGTGTCACAATAGAAGTACCTTAACAAAAGCATTCAAAATCTATTGGTATAGGGGAGTACATGAAGAATTCTATGGTAACTTGTACTCAAGGTCACGGAACATCTCGACAAGTCTTGCCAAATCTTGCCTGGCCTGACCAGGTGTCGGCCCGTCTCGACAGTTTTTTGGTTCGACGTATAAAAAAAAGGAAAAACTGATAAATACGACACTCGGGTGGGTTTACACTGTCGGCCATCCTAAATTACATCCGTAGTTTTGATGGTTGCTGACTCTTGTTGTAGATCTGAACGACTGCGTGGTGAAACGACGCGCCCTGCCTGAATATCATCCAGCGTGGCAAGTGAACACGAACAGAGAGTAGATTTACACTATACTTGTCTTCTGGGGCTTCTCATTTGGTGCGTCCGCTTGGTTGTAAGAGTTAAGTGCAGTTCAGTATTGCATTATCTCCAGTATCGACCCAAACATCCGGCCGCCTCTAACCACTCACCCGCGACCCGATAAAAGTCTGTTCAAAAATGCGACCCGACATCGCCTGATGGTATAGAAAGGTAACGCCACAACTTTCACTCTGTCTGCCCACTTAACGATTTCGCCACGGACACATGGGCACACTCGGCTGTAGACACGCGTCGTGGTTTCATGCTACGCTGTTTCAAACAAGCCAGGCATTAAGGCCGAGTTTCTTTTTTTTCTTATAGCAGTGTTGCAAAACATAGGTGGATCGACGACCCCGCTCGGTCGATCCGAGACACAAGAATAGCCTATCCATGTGGTATATATCTTGCGTTTATTGAACATTTAAAACGGCGTGCTTCAAAGCAAAGCGCGAAGCGGGAAGTTCTCCCGACGGAGTGGCCCCTGACGCTGCGCTGCGCTTATTGTTCTGTAGTGTGAATCAATCGAAGAGGCACTCGAAACCAACCACCGGACGGACGCCCAAGCAGATAATCCGTGCCTAGCTACAATTCCTGCTTTTACGTTTCGCTCGTCCTAAAGAGCCGTCAGAGTGAGCAATATAACTTTGCAGCTCTTCCGATGCGAGCCTGAAAAGCTATTGCCCCTTCAGTTGCGTTAGCCTCTACGTGAAAGTCGCTCGTGAGCTATTCGAGCGAAACGGCCAAGCTTCTTATGGCCGTGGCTTTCTTTTTGCGCTGCTCGCAGTGTTCGAGAGGCCCGCAATACGACTAGTACCATATCAATTGAATTGCCTCAAGGTGTCTGTAAGCACGACCATGGAGTCCCGTAGATATATGATATTGGCCTGCAGGTTTCCATAGCACAATATTTTTTATCCTTAGGTCGAGTGTAAATGCAGTTGTACAGCTTTCAGCGTTGAACGGCGAATGCGCATGCCGCGCGTTACTGCAGCAAGTTTGCTGCAGTAACAGTAAAAGGTGGACGCTCGCAATTTCATTCGGATCGCACTGATTCAGTCCTACTCAAGTGTTACACGTGAGGTCATGTGAATACGTAGTGATTTACACGTAGAAACTTGCAAAAGTATTTCTGCAGCCGAGATATTGATTTAACTTGTACACAACCATTTAATTCGCCCTTCAAGAGTAGCACTTATAATTCACAAAACATTGCGATTGCTGCAAAAAATGAGACATTAGATAAATGTTATACTTATATTATCTCACCGAAATACTGGAAACGCTAGCACTTATAAGTGGTTGTATCGTTTTCGTAGCTTGTGGGGACTGTTACTGAAATATACGCAGTTTTACAGAACGGAAACAAAGCAAGACTAACAATGAATGCTATGTTTTCTTCGAAGAGTATATATATATATATATATATATATATATATATATATATATATATATATATATATATATATATATATATATATATATATATATATATATATATATATATATATATATATGTATATATAATTTCATTTAGAAATTAAGAACATCCCTCCCCCTTCTTTTCTCCCTCAAAGAAGTGCTGAAATTACATTGTCGTGTCGTCAATGTGGCGTTACTTGATTCGTTTCATTTGATATTTTGTGCACAGTACCAGGGACAGCGTGCAACACCCATATGTTTTCCTTCGCAGGCGTGCGGTAAATTCACGCTATCGTTCTGGGGCCTGGTTTTATGTGGTACTATGTTCGACGCACCGCTATCTTTTACAAATTGCGGCCGCGAAAGGTTTGGTTGGAAAATCTGCCATATTTGTGAAAAAAAAATGTATGCCTCATTTCAAAACACACTTGTGTATTACTTGCGCTCGATTAAATGTTAGCGAGCGTAGATAACGCCAGCTTCCCCTCTTAACCGATCGGCGGCGCGCAAGAACCAAGTAAATTTTGCAAAGTAAATATAGACGAAGAGAAATCCGATCTCGAATTCTCATGCGTCCTTGGGAGTGCTTTAACAGCGGTGAAACTTAATTGCGTTTCTTGTTTCAGATCTTCTACTCTATGTTGGTCATCACTGGAGCGTTTCATGCCACCACCGTACCGCACACACCTGGTAAGGCTGAAGACGCAACTTATTGGATGAGTCGACACCAGATCTTCACGCGTTTCGGTTCAAACATAACTTCCGCAACCGAATATAGCAAGTACCGATAGTTTGCTTGCGCATCGGTGATACAGGAAATCATCATGGCTAGAACAGGTAAAAAACGCCAGGCCTGCGCTAAAACCGCAGCACAGTCACAGCGAAAGCTGGAAGAGCGGCGTTTCTAGAGCCTGTTAAGCTCTCTTGGGGCTACAATACAAGTACACTAGAAAGGTACCCACTACGCCATAAATCACAATTTTTGTGAAGTTTGGAAGCACCTACTAAGCCATTATTCGTCATTCTGCGGAGAAGCGAGGCACCAGCTACACGTCTGTGAGGCATTATGTGCATTTTGTTCACGCGACGACTGATGACAATGAAGAATTATGGCTCAGCCCTTTGTAATGGGTTGGAATCTTTAAACGGCCCACCAGTTACGTAATTTGCATTGGGTGACGCCCGGTCGCTATTTCCCTCTCCCGTCATGCTGTATAACATACGTTGACGTGGGAAAGAGACGGGGGGGGGGGGGGGGGAGCGAAGAACTTTACTGAGACCCCGAGGAAATGGATCATACGCTTATGGGCTTCCTTGGCAACCAATACAAGTGCCCTTGCGAGGAACCCACTACGCTATAAATCATTGTAATTTTACTGAGACCCAGAGGAAGTGTATCATGCGCTTATGGGCTTCCTTGGCAACCAATCGAAGTGCACTTGCGAGGAACCCACTACGCTATAAATAATTGTAATTTTTGAGAAGTAGGCCAGCAGGCACTCTGCCATTTTTTGTCATTCTACGGAGAGCGTTGGTACCTGCTAACCCATGTAAGGCATTATGCGCACTTTGTTGATGCTGTGCCTGATGATGAAGAATTATGGCAGGGTCCTTTGTAATGGGTTGGAAGCATTCAACAACCTGCTCGTTGCGCAATTCGCATTGTGTGACGCCTGGTTACAGAATTCGCGTTGTGCTACGCTTGGTGCTTATTTTACTCTTCTACCACGCTATATTGCATATGCTAATGTGGTTCCTTCCCGACATGAAGCCTGTATAGGACCTTTTAGCAAAGCAGTTTCAAGCACCGGCATGGCTCAGAGGTTGAATACTGGGCTCCCACGCAGAGGACCCAGGTTCGAACCTCGTTCCATCCTGGAATTTTTTTCTTATTTAGTTTTTTTTCTTATTTCGAGCGATACTGGTTACGGACACCGGCGGCGGCGGCGGACAACTACGGCGCCAAAAACGGCCGGTGAAATGATCTCATAACAGCTTTCGCTGTAAAATATATGAACCTATACCTAGCGTTTCGACGAAGGCACGCGCGTTTCTGTTCGCGTGCCTCGGTGGAAAGTGCGAATTTCTCCCCCTCCTCATCTTTCAGTTCTCCTTTTTCTTCACCTCAGCGCAGAGTAGCCAACCGGGCTCAGACTGGTTGAAGTGTCTGTCTTTCTCCTATGTTTCTTTCCCGCGTCTTCTCTCAGCTGCTGTCTGGATTATACGTCCTATGATCCCCTAAAAACAGAGCGCTAAAGAAAACTAGGATAGCGATGTTTGCTACAAATAAACTGGCGCAACATGGTGCAACAAAGCACTTTTGTTAATGGCATGCCCGTTCACGGGTGCATACAGCGCGCTTGAGATTTTCGTTTATCGACACGCTGCACTTAAATTTCTCGCGCCTTTCATTTACTCGCCCTTCATTTCAACTTCTTTCAGTGGGCTTCATGCTGATACTCATCCTTCTTATCTTCTCGGGGATGTGCATAATATTCTCGATGGTTCTGCTCATCGGACTTTTCCTGGTACGTTAACGATTTACCTACTCATTGGTCACCGGTACTATATGTATGTATGTATGTATGTATGTATGTATGTATGTATGTATGTATGTATGTATGTATGTATGTATGTATGTATGTATGTATGTATGTATGTATGTATGTATGTATGTATGTATGTATGTATGTATGTATGTATGTATGTATGTATGTATGTATGTATGTATGTATGTATGTATGTATGTATGTATGTATGTATGTATGTATGTATGTATGTATGTATGTATGTATGTATGTATGTATGTATGTATGCATAACAATCTTGCCTGTAATAATACTACTTGCTCCCCCAACTTATTTAAAATCAGCTCACAATGCATTGAATATATGACGATGATCCTAATTCTAGTAGAGGTGCTCAGGGAACTGCGCAAGCAATTCTCATTGTTTGGACATGTATTTCTGTTGTTATTTCCTTGCTCCATAATTCTTTTTCGATTGCAGGACAACCGGTTGCTTCTCATTCCGTGGCTGACGGTCGTGTCTACGACAACAGTTTTGGATGTTGGCCTCTCCTTGTACTTCATCACCGACATGGTAAAAAGCTGAGCACATTCAATTCCGTATGGCCGTAAAGAGACGTCAATGGCTTGCTTAGAAGCTAAGGAATCGCCCCTTTCTTGTTCTAGGAGGATCTATAAGGATACGGACATTTTTCACGTTCTATTTCTTCAAAATAATGCATTGTGTTTTCTTGGTTGATACCTACTTGAGAATATGTATGCGTTTGTGCACACATGCTAAGAAACATAATACGTGTGACGTACAGAATTCAAGCTGACTAGACGATTTTCACTAGCTCTTGGCGTAACACGATGCACTTTAAGCCAGAGTGCCCGAAGTGCACATTGTCTTTCAAGCAGTGCGAGTCAAGCCTTGTTTGATGGAAGATGCTTGAAAGTGTGAATGTGAAGAAACACGAGGATGGTCTATCATTACAAGGTTAATACTGCTTGCTGAGCGAGTTTAGCGGATCTCTAATCACAAAGTTAATAAATGACAAATGTCCCTGGAAATGAAAAACACTTCTAGTGTTTTTCATTTCCAGGAAGATTTGTAACGAGCTGGCAATGCACGATATCTCCAAGAGCCATCGTGCATTGCCAGCTCGTTACATTGTTACATCAGATAAAAATAAGCTCCGAATAGTTATCGAAATAGTGGAACTAATCGGCACCATTTGCTGTATCGCTTAGCTTTTCTTCGCCGGTAGGATCAAAGCTGTAGTCTATATGACTATAGTTTTTCACTGAGGTCTCTCCACCCAAAGATGCGCTTTTTTTTCTGCAGCAAATCAACGCCTTCGTCGTGACTATGTACATCACTGACTACGCGCTGTGCTCTATAAACGTAAGTTTCCGTTGCCAACGTCATAGAAGTGTTCGCAGAGACTTAAACGACAACCACAAATGAATATTACTAACCAGGAAAATTAGCGCGTGGTAAAAGAAAAAAAAAAGTTAAACTTGGCGTAAACGAATGTGGCGGTACAGTGACTATGAGCACTGTTGCTTATATATCTCACTTTAAAATGATAGCAAACAAGGGGTACGAGATAATAATATAGGAGTAGGAATGGTAGGAATGTTAAAGTTTCAGTGTGAGAAACGAACTCAATCAATCAATCAATCAATCAATCAATCAATCAATCAATCAATCAATCAATCAATCAATCAATCAATCAATCAATCAATCAATCAATCAATCAATCAATCAATCAATCAATCAATCAATCAGATGTCGCGCACAGCAATCATGTCATCCATTTCGTTTCTTTACTTTTTCGTTCGAACCCGCCATTATAAATACAAACTATAAGCAGCAACAAACCTGCTTTTCCACAACGACGGCTTTCTTGCATAGAGAGCGCTAGTTGCTTGTTTTTGTCGCAGCGCAAATGCAGAGGGCTGCCTATATTTTTTCTCCTAGGCAGGTATACGCCATACTTTGTGTTCTCTCTCAATACCAAGAGTACACCGCGGGACACAGAGCAACGGGGAAGAAATCACGTCCTGCTGTAAGTATATCCACCCGAATATCTCACCTCTTGCACGTATTTATTCCAAGCACAAAACTTTGCCGTGTGTTTCCACTAAGCATGCCACGGAGTTTGGGCATAGCGAACACGCAGCTTACTTTGAGAAAGTTTCCCCGCCATCGCCTACCCGTCAGTCTACCGTTCTTTCATTTTTCCTTCTTACCAACAGCTTCTTTAGTATGCCGCTAACATATACGAGACGTGTCTTCGAAAGTACGTGTCTTGTTCTTTCATAACTGGACTAGTGGATTTAGGGCCACCATGTTGTATGTCATGTAGAACTTTCATCCTTTCGCTGATACTGTAAGTGTACTTCTGTAAAATTTACCCTTAATATTTCTGGCACGTACTGTAAAAAAAAAAAAGCCCAAATGAACAATGCCTCCAACAACCAGTTAAGTGCCCCTTGATTTCAATAAAATATATCGAAACTTTTTGAAGACCACGGTACTGTTGGCCGTTATTGCCAAATGTAATTTTCTTTCCCTTTAATGTCACGGTGTATAAGCGTGGAGTTAGGTGAAGATGGAGGCTTGGGATAAAAAAATTTACAAACAGGGGGTGTTTCGACAAGTGGACTTGTCGAAACGTCTGCTCCAGCACACAGCCACTGTTTATGAAGGTGTATATGCATGTCATTGTTGATTTTTATTCTGTCTTTTGTGTTATGTATGAGTAAATGCATGATTTGAGATATTATTGTGATGTGACATCAGTATTGGCATTTTAGAGAGTTCCTTGTCTAGTGAACTGGTGTTAACGTATATACTCCATGTACCACATTTTTTTTCTACTGCGTTGCTTATTCGGCGCACTCAAAAGCTAAAGAGTAGCTGGTGACTTGTTTGCACGCCAGCATCTTCTTATCTAGCATTAATAAAATTGTAAGTAGTTTTGCCTCGAATAACGTTTCATCATACCTTTCATCTACTTCTGCGCTGCAGCTTCCTGTACTTTCAGGAGGCAGTAACAAACAGGACCCCCCAAAGTTGAACAGCCTGGCTACTTGGCCCAGTCGGACGCCGCCGATGCCGAAGACACCAAGCACGACACAAAATATGACGCAAGCATCACCTCAAATGGGGAAAGCATCAGGTGGTAAGTGACATCGCGTAGGCGAAACACGCTGCCTCCACCTGAACAATACCTCAATACAGGGCCTTCTTTGCTGATGTATCCATCGAACTTTCGACAGTTCGTATAACAAGAAAACCAGGCCGTTGATATGACAAAAAAAAAAGAAATTTATAGTTTGCTAACTCTCTTTTCCTCACAACTACGCAGTAAAACAACAAAATTGAAAGGCACGTGAAAATATGCTCCCCGCTAAAAGATATGCGTGTTCAAGAGTTCAATACTTTTTTCCTTTCCAGCGTTTCTAGTTTGATGCGCCTGCTTCATCATAGAACGTAGAGAGCAATGTTCTCAGATGTGTCTCAATGTAGTGCCGCTTTCAGAATCTGTCATTCTGCGTCGTAACGGGAACGCTCATGTTTCGGTATTTAAAACTTGGCTCGAACCGAAATAGTACAACCCCAAGGGAGCTCCCAGAAATGTTCCGTACCTACTGTATGACAATGCCCTATAGTAGGAAGTTCCTCCCTATATTTTTCAATGTAGACTGTGATTTTCTTTTGAGTGACAAATTTCTCATTTCTGTAGACAAAGTGGTCCCTCTGGAGCGGAAACCAGTCCTGCAGATGATGCCGGCAATCCCCGAAATATCGAATGCATTCGTATGCGGCCAAGAAGACATGTCGAGCAGCGTACGCATCTCGACTGCCGAGACGTCGCTTCAGCCTTTCGCAGAAGAGGCCGATCACAGACGAAATGACGTCGTCTTGGTAAGGAGATTTCCCAGATGCCGTGTCGCAGGCCTCACTTGAAGTGTTCTATGTAAGCTTCAGCTTGACGAGACACAGAGGGACTTTGATTATGTCATGTTCTTTCTGACTGCGTTCGTTTATCTGCATAAAGAAGGTGATATGTATCCAGTTTGAAAATCTTGACAACTCTTTGAGAAACCTCAATGACTGGACATTGGTGCCAGCTGAATTCAGCGCTTGTAGCTCCAAAATTAGTACGTTGTGTTACATTTGCGTATTTTCGTAAAGCTTTGTAATAAGCCTTCGTTCCATTCGTACAATATCGTGAAATTTCGAATTACGCTTGAGCTCCTCTTGTATGACGTCGGTGCAAAGTTTGCGTACGATGTCATAAAGAAGGTACCCGTGTGGAGCGCCTGTTCTTGCAACACATTTGCCATTTCGCGATGGAAGTCCTACTGACACATGACACATTTTCATTCGTAGGTTTATACTCTCATAAACTTTTTTGTGCGTGTGTGCGTGCGTGCGTGCGTGCGTGCGTGCGTGCGTCCGCGCGGACAGACAGTGAACAGAACTTTCTGCCAAAAGAGCCGCAGATGCGACAGTCGGTTCCTAGAGAATAATATCGTCAAAAATAGCAAAGAAATATTCCACGGCCGAAAACAACCTGACCGTTACTTCTTAACGAAAAAGGAGGAGGTATTAATTTCACATTTTTATCCATTGAACGGCATGTGTTTCAGTTAGAAGAATATTTCCTATCACAATTTCATTTTTATATTTGTTTTGTAATTAAGAATTTCGGTATAAATTATTTTGTTACTGATGTGCTTAAACTCTGCTTAGTTGTGACCAGCCTGCGGGGTTTCATAAGACTTTATTGCTATAACATTGGAAGTTATTTTCGAACGATTTAGCATTGAGCAGGCGCATTTTCTGTGTAGTGTTAATTTGATAACACTGGTGACGTGGTGAGAAAACTTCGCTATAAAACTTGAAACAGTCAGAATGTAAAAAATACGCAGAGGAAGATATAAAGATATCTTACATGTTTATACTGAAAGTAGAGAGAGTTGAGTGACAAGAAAACTTTACCATCTGTGGTGGCTATGTTACTGAAATAGACGTCGATCTTTCTTTTCGTAGGATGTGAGTAAGCTGCGCTCGAGAACCAATGAGGGCAGACTGTTTGTGCCAGACACTAGACAAGCACGAGCCGTTACGCCGGTGCAAATCACGCACGAAAGTTCCGAACAGCCTCGGCTCGTGCTTGAAACATGCTTAGTCCCTCGAGTGCCGACGACAGCCAGCGCGGGTGACACCGATGATCTGCGAGGAAAGTGAGTGGTCGTTATCTTTTAATCGCTGGTACAAATTTCTGCCCGCCAGTTGCATCCAGTCAGCATATAGGACACAATCGCACGTAAAACACGATGCGCTTTGTGTGTGTTGTAGCCCCTCTTTCTTCACATGCGTCATCCAGCGACACTTTGCTTTATATATTCATAATCAACTCACCCTAAATGTCACCTTGCCAGTAAACAGCATGTTGGCAATTTGAAAACAAATCACCTGGCGAAGAGTTGGGGTACTCAGGGCCTCCTGAGTGTTGCTGTTTAACGCTCTCCAGGACCACACCTTAGTCAGCGGTCTTAAAAGGCGTTAAGGGCATTGCAAGCTTCCCATAATCTATCTATCTATCTATCTATCTATCTATCTATCTATCTATCTATCTATCTATCTATCTATCTATCTATCTATCTATCTATCTATCTATCTATCTATCTATCTATCTATCTATCTATCTATCTATCTATCTATCTATCTATCTATCTATCTATCTATCTATCTATCTATCTATCTAATCTATCTATCTATCTATCTATCTATCTATCTATCTATCTATCTATCTATCTATCTATCTATCTATCTATCTATCTATCTATCTATCTATCTATCTATCTATCTATCTATCTATCTATCTATCTATCTATCTATCTATCTATCTATCTATCTATCTTTATTTTCTGTTGAAAAATGCAAGCATAAAAAAATTACACCATCTCCCACTAAATGGAACCATGTGGGGATACGAAGCAGCGCTTGGAAACATCGAGCCCCCCTAGCTCGATGTTTCCGTTGCGCTTCGGCTTCGCTTTGCCTTGCAGCTTCGAGATTCGCTTGCCGGCGTTGTCGTTTACGTTCAGCTTCGCCAGCGTCCATAGCGCCGTTGCGAAGGAGAGTGCAACGCTTGCCGGCGTTGCCGTTTACGTTCAGCTTCGCGAGCGTCCAAAGCGCCGTTGCGAAGGAGTGCAACGGGAGCGAGCGCGCGCCACATTATATACAAGGGCACAGCTGTGGCGAAGAGAGAGAGAGAGAGACGGGAGAGGAGAAACGAAGCGGAGGCAGCGCTCACGCCACCTCCTCCCACCTCCTCGCGTGAGCGCGAGGAGAGGGGGGAGAGTTGGCTCATTCGCAGTGGGGATCGGACGCGTGAGGGAAGGACGGACACAGCCCCGAGCAAAACATTCTTCGCATCTAAAAATTGCGCTGATCCCGCAGGTCATACGAGTCGATTTCATGAGAAGCAGTCAGCGAGGAGCTGCCTGTGCAGCGTTTCCTTTACTTCCTTTTTTTTTTTGCTTTGAACCAAGCGCTACGGCATGGATCTACGTCTTTGCGTATTTTGTGCAGTTGTGCGCTCGTTGTGGACTTACTAGACACGTTGACTTACATTGGCGCCTATAGAGCTTTTATCTAACAGCAATTCCCGGTCCACTTGTTGAACAGTTTCATTGGTCTGGATTCTGGCCCTTCCACTCCGCTCTTCGTCGGGCACATTTGTGCGGCCATTTGTGAAGTCTCAACCCAATTTTATGACCTTTCCTTCAAACATCACTTCATGTCCATAAACTAGGCACAACTCCGCATAAATATGCGAAGCTGATGATCCATTTGCAAGCAAAAATCGAATTACAGCTCGCACTTCACAACCGGCGCAAGCATAAATTTTTGCGGACATTGTCGTTTGCATTCCCCGACAAGGAGACGAATACTGAGTCAGAACGATAACTTCAGTACCTTTGCGAAGAATTAACAGATGGCGCTGCACAAATAAATGTTTATTCTAACGTGTAATTATTTAAATATTAGCAAACGGCCCTTACTTTTTGAATAGCCCTCGTACAAACATATGGCAAAAACCACCTTACGCGCGTAATTGCGACAGTATGAATGTAGAAAATGTACACGCTAAAACACGTCAAGAATATAAAACGAGTGATATTTTGAATATAACATCATTTGGACGCCATCTCACCCGTATGCTCACTTTACGCTTACAGCCCTGCCGCGTAAATGGAACTTCTCAACCCAGCAGGATGAAACGATTATCGCCAACACGAAAGCCCAACACACCGAAATCAGCACAGTCCGCACATTGAAGGCATTTTTTGACACCATACGTGAGAACTTTTCATAACAGCGTCTAGCCACTTCACATACTGCCTTGGACTCAGTTTGGCCCCACGATATCAGAAGTGCTGGCTCCTGATTGGATGGTAGGTCGGTAAGTCTGGTGTTCCATTTTCAATTTAAAAGTAGCGTAGCCTTCTACTAAAAGGAGCGTAGCTGCCAAATGCGCCGATTCAGAACATTGTTTATTCTGCACTACAGCGTACTGATATATCTAAGTTTTGGCAGCTTATGAGGCGTTCTCCTATATATGACAATGCCATGGAGGAGGCAAATTTTTACGTACTGACTACTGATTTTTGGAAGACGGATACAAGTTCGCTATATATTTGCACAGAGAAGTTCGCACATTTAATGCTAATTTGTCAGAAGCATTCTGCCCACTGTCGGCATATTGTCTTTATTTTTTTAATAGCTACGTATGATACTGAATCGTGCTACTAACCTTTCTTATCTTTATTTTCTTTTCTTTCGCAGATCACGGACTTGGTACAATCAAAACGTCATCTTCTGTGCCGATATTGTACATTCTTGATGTCGATGTATTTCGCATGGACGGTTTCCTTCGGCTGGCAACAAAATAAAATAATATTTTAGCCAGGACAAGTAAACTGTGCCAATACGAAGTCATACGGCTTCGTCTATGCCAAAAGCTGTACGGACAGTAAACGAACTTTTTTGTGTAATTTCTGACATGTTGGTTGTAATAAAAGTTATATATTGTAATTATCATACTGGGCCTGTATAACTAAGAAGCACATAACTCCACGAAAATGATTTCCATGGCTGCCCTCTTTTGCTGCGATGCGCCCACGAGAAGTGTTTTTTGAGATCATCTAGCGCACACGTGGGAATCCAATAGATCTGATCCATACTAAGCAACAAACATGAAAAAGCTAGCAACTTCACCTATATGCCATGTCGCTCAAGGTAAGTGTACGCCAGTACAATATCGCTCATGTTATGGAGAGTATCTCTAACAAGTGAACTCACAGCCAAAACAAAGACGGAGACACCAAAGAATCTTCTCTTAGTGATTTCGAACTCTAAATTAAACTGTTGCACGAAAAGTTGGAAGTTTGTCTGTTTATGAAGACGAAGACTTGAAGAGAGAGAGTGATAGATAGATAGAATGAAAGAGAAGAAGGGGTTTGACTAAACTTAATCCATATGGATGCCCTACACGTGGTAAGGTGAGGGGAACAGTAAGAAAAGAGAGGATGAAGGAAGACATGCGTCTAGACGATTCGCAATCATGGTGCAGAGTAGCTACGGTTTGACACTTAAATCAGCCGTCTTCAAGTGCGGCAACATGACTCTTACGGCTTTCTGTTGCTGGTGATCTCCGAGACCAGACTCCCTAAATGTTTTCTTCCGTGACAGACCGATCCTGAAGTCCGCAAGGTACACTCGAGAGTCTGGCGGTGTTTGTCAAAGCGAGAACAACAAAAGTGTTCTTTTATTTGAATAAAAATAAATGAAGAATTTGTCATCGCTATTTTCTGGCGAAGGTGATCCCTTTTCATGAAGTTAGTGTACAATAAATATTAAGAAAAAAGACAAGAGGTTGTCGATGGCCTCTTCACATCTGCAATTGCGCACGCGGATGAATCGACCAATTTAATGCGATTGCTGTAGCCGTTTATACACTATAGTCTCGATCCGGTTCTTCAACTAAAAACAGAAATGAAAGCCTGCACGAACATTGATGTATAGTAAACGGAGCAACAGATGAACTTCAAAAAAGAGATTAAGGAATATCGTTCACGGGCTGATGAGAATTACATCGGAAGTATGCAGTACTAATTAGCAACTTCTCACGAAGTTTCTTATAATTATGTCGTGCTTCTATCGTAACGTTGTAACTGTGTCGGTTTTTCCAGAAGACAGTCCTTATAGTGTGACGTGTCTGAAGATTGGCTTGTTACGTATGATCGTGCGAAGAGAGAAACTCAATTATTGGAAAGTCCGATCCATGATTCTGCAATTAACTCTGTGATTTCTTATTCCATAAAAAGAAAGCGAAATAGAGGGATAGCAGACGTCGACAACATCAGTTGCTATCGTATCAGGACGTTCTCGTTATTCATTTCGTTCTCCGTTAGTCAGTCTATTGAGCCTCTTGTCATTATTTCCATGAACTATAAGTGGTGGTCGTGAGAGCTTGTTTGAAAGCGCTATTATACGTATAAGGGACACAACAAAGAACACGCGAAAAGCGAATCTTGATTTATAGAGGTGCCTGCGAGGTCACTTAGAGCTAGAGTTTTCAGTATCGCGATGCCAACTACGCGTGTGCTGCAAGACAGGAGCCGTCTAGACTGCCCATCCAATGGTCAGAATGACAAATGAACGACGCCATCCGAGCGATAAACTTGGTACAGAAAGCGGAGGTGTCAAGGCTTATGATGCCAAAGTAGAGTCCGCATAGATGAAAAAAAAATTATGGCGAACGCAAGACGGTTGAAATTTCTTTTTTATGTGTTTTCTTCTTGTCAACATGATGATAGACGATGAATGACACAAAATGAACAAATAAGATAAAAGGAAGCAGGCTACATTGACTGTTTTCTTGGTGGGGGGCTCCATGGTTGCCCGAGTAATTCAGTTGTAAAAGAGAAGCAAAAGAAAAGCCAGGAAGGTGGAAACATGTTTATTTTTCTTAGACACCGAAGCACAGAGCCACAACATTACTGCGAACAACCGATCCACGTCCGTTGTCGATAACAGACTGGAGAGCAAGTTTCCGTTAAGCAAAGTTTTTCTTTCGCAAATAGTGTTTTATCATTGACCGGAACTCTTGGCTAAGTAGTGTCCTTACATGGAGCTAAAGCGTAAGAGATAAATTTTGTTTGTGTGTATCGAAAATGGCCCGCGCCTTTTGATATTAGTTGAGACCATTTGGAAATTAAAGCGGAGAGATGAAGTTCGCCGTAAGAAGCTATAGATTCAGTAATTTTCACGGCACACACACACACACACACACACACACACACACACACACACACACACACACACACACACACACACACACACACACACACACACACACACACACACACACACACACACACACACACACACACACACACACACACACACACACACGCACGCGCGCGCGCGCGCGCACAGTTCGCAATTGTGCAGCTTAAGATGGGCATGTTTGTAATAAAAATCAGCGCGAACATGACGGAGCGCAAGACGAGAAGGACCCAGTACGGGCGCTGAGTGGTGTCCTTCTCGTCCTGTGCTACGTCCTGTTCGCGCTGATTTTTACAAACATGCATAGTTTCCAACTCGCCCGCCACTCTACTTTACACAAGATGGGATAATTTTGGAACATTGGAAGGGCACTCTAAAATACTAATACTCTTAGGAAAAAGTTTATGTGTTTACTGAGCTTCGCAGCCCTCAACGAAACATTGTGAATGTCTTTTCTGTGCATGCGTTTATCTGTGATTGAATGTATTATATTTGTGAACTTGTGTCATCGCTGCGTGTACAATAATTAACACCCAGTAGCTTGTCTAGCATGCCAGACGATCAGCCGGGCTAATATCTTTTGTATGTTAGTAAAGTTCGTATATCTCTGTATTATAGCTGAACATGTTTTTATTTGTCCAGTTTGGTATCCTTGTGAGTGAAATTAAAGTGTGTCACAAAAGCTCATACGTTTTGAACATTTCACGCAGAGAGAGGCAAAGTAGCGTTTTCCAAGATGAAAAAATAAATAAATAACGGAAGGCAAACACTTTGTAGTTTGCTATTATGCACGGGAAAGACAAGGCTGTCAACCAGTGTCGCCTGAAAACTAGCAGAACCAATGCGATTCGGGCTTAGATCGGGCATCGATAAAGCAAACGTGACAGAGTTTTGCATAGACAGCCACCACCCCACGTATATTTATAGAGAGGCCCACAGCTTCTGTCGAAGAAAATTAAGACAGACAGGAAGAGAAGAAGAAGAAATATTCGAGAAGGAAAGGCAGGGAGGTTAACCAGTTTAGGGAAACCGGTTTGCTACCCTACACGTGGGAACAGGGTGGGGGAGATTTAAAGACTGAGAAGAAAGAGAGAGAGAAAGTTAGCACATGACACAGCACACACACAGTCAGTCACAGTCGGGCGCTGAGCCGTGCTCCAATTAGGGTTGCAGAAGTTGCGCATTTTCCTTTCCTCAACCTCTCCTCAGTCACAGTCGGTCAGCCTTGCGTGGTACGCGACATTTCTGGACAGGAAAATGGTTCTGAAGAAATCGGATCGAAGTAAACATTGCGCTATGTAGAGTCTATCCTCCAACTTTGTGCTGCTTGACAAGAACTGAGGCACGTGTTGCTCTTCAATAAAATGAACCATATCAACGGGCCCTGTCAGAAGAAAGAACGACGGTTATGAAACCGTTAAACATAGCTTTGAGTATAGCTCTCTGAACAGCCTGTCCATGCACTGTCGCTGCTAGTGTGCGCAATGAATTTTGTGGCACTCACGATCCCTTGTGCGTCTGCAAACGCCTCTCTTCGGGAAGTGTTTTTCCCAAGCCTACCATATTGGCCCTCAGAGCACATTCTATACGCACTGTGCGCGCTTGCTTGTGCACTCTGTATGCATATATGGTCCCTACGATTGTGTCATTTCATGCAACGCGTTTATCGTCTCGAGTAGTTTGCCGGGTGCATGGTCCGTCAAACCTACTCAAAGAGCATATTATAATTCATCTCTCTAGATAGCATTTCCGATACTCTTAAGGACCTGGATCTTTCTCTGTCTCTCTCTCACACACACACACACACACACACACACACACACACACACACACACACACACACACACACACACACACACACACACACACACACACACACACACACACACACACACACACACACACACACACACACACACACACACACACACACACACACACACCACGCACGCACGCACGCACGCACGCACACACACACACACACACACACAACAAAACAAACAAACAAACAAACAAACAAACAAACAAACAAACAAACAAACAAACAAACAAACAAACAAACAAACAAAAGACTGGTAAACGAAATCTTCAACGTTAAAGCCTCATATCTCAAAACTCCCGCATCCGGCTTCAGCTGCGACGAGATTCAGGTCAGTTACATCCCAGAACTCTTACTCCATAAAAAAACCTTTGACTATATGAACGCCCAGACTGAAAAGAAATACTGTACCAGAACATTAGCTGAAATTGTATCTGGAATAGCATCTGATACGCATACCACAGACGTATTGATTTCTCACATGGGCTATCGCTGTTTAAAAGCCAATGTATAAATAGGACTTGCTGATAATAATAATAATTTAGGCGGTTTAACGTCCCAAAACCACGATATGATTATAAGAGAGGCCGTAGTGGAGGGCGCGGGAACATTAGACCACCTGGGGTTCTTTAACATGCGCCTAAATCTAAGCACACGAGCCTCAACCGTATTGTCCCTATGGAAATGCGGACGCCGCTGCCGGGATTCGACCCCGCGACCTTCAGGTCCGCAGTAGATCCCCATAACCACTAGACCAGCGTGACCAGCGTGACCAGCGTGACTTGCCCACGCATTGTGCTTTGTCGCAATTGTATTTCACACGTAACACAATTGTTGCGATATATATGGACAGTCACGGCTGGCTTTTGCCGTCACAGTCGCCGCAGTCATGCACCGTATATATATATAAATATATATATATATATATATATATATATATATATATATATATATATATATATATATATATATATATATATATATATATATAATATATATATATATATATATATATATATATATATATATATATATATATATATATATATATATATATATATATATATATATATATATATATATATATATATATATATACAGGGTGTCCCAGCTATCCCGCAGCACGATTTAAAATTAAGAGGAACGGCGCTACGCGAAGCAAACCTGCTGCATATTGTGCCTAGTACACCGGAGTAGCCACTGCTATTTTTTCGATAATGAGGTTTAATTAATTAGTCATAACTATATTTGTAACTCAAGAAGTACTCACCTAATTGTCAAAATGTCTATGAGGCGTATGTAGGCATGTTCAAAGGACCTCTAACTGCGCAATTTTTAACAATGTACTAGTTATGTGCTCATTTTTTCCGGCTGATAAAGAAAGCCCGCGAAAGGCTTATCAAATGCAAAAACACGGTCCGGCTCGTTGCGTAAGCGCACCTTCCCCCTCGCTATCACAAAAAGAGGTGACGTTTTTAGACAAACGTAAGTAGAAGGTGCCACAAGTAGCGTTTTATCTGCAAGGTTTTTAAAGCACATCAGCGTTATGAGTGTGCTTCGTCGATTATCAAATGTTCACCCCCCCTTTCCCCCTCCCACCTAAGATATCTTAAGGGCGCATGCGCGTTTTTTTGGGTTTCCTTTTCGAGTAGATGTTTTCCATTAAACTGTTGTTAGTCCCAGCGCGTGTGGTCGTCTTTCTTCTCTTCTTGTGTACGTGTCTGTTGAAGGCTGGGTTCCTCGTTTTCAAGCTATGTACCAACAGGCCCAACACCAGACTCTTCTAAGATATCGGTCGTGAAACGCCGCTCGCGTGCTCGGGCTGTCTCAGGCACGTCATGCGCACGTAACCATGCATGCGCATGACGTGTTCATGCGTATGCGTCATGCGATCCTCCGGCTCCGATGCCGAAGAGGGCAGGCAAGGAATTTGGATAGCGAAGGCTACACGGGGCGAGTGGCAAGGGTTTCAAGCTCGCGTCCTCGCATCATGGTTTCGCGCCGCCACAAATTATCGTTTTTCTCAGCTCGTAATGAAGCGATTTGAAAAATTCTTGCGGCATAATGCTCTTCGTTCGGCACATGGCAAGCTGCAGCGTCTAGCTAAAATTTGCTATGTGGCCCGGTGAGGGGCCCTTTAACCACGAGCTTTAGCATATAGATCACGTAGCCACCTTTTATTTCTTCTCATATGCGTTTGTCTACAAAATTAGTGTATTTTGTTTATTTTTGTCACGAAGACAGTGTAGGAGTGGATAAATACATTTAGTTGACTTGAAATGCCGGCCTGGTAAGTTTCCAATGAAGTACTTATGAATGCCTTTCATTTCATTTTGATAGCATTCTGGCAGCGTTGTGCACGTCGTCTTTTGTTGTTGTAGCGGCGACCCCGCAATGTGGCTCACGTCCACGACTGGGAAGTGTAGAAGGTAACATTAGGATGCTGCCAAATAAGAACAAAACGAATTGAACAATAAAATTGGTAAAGATTGTGTTACGCAACTTTTGTTGAAATCGTAGTGTTTTCTTCTTGTACAGAGCTTCGTAAAGCGGGGGCTAGTTGGTACGACTTCATGATTGTTCGCGCAGCCAAGAACTGACGAAATGACTAGAAAAAAGAAACGGACAGGGTGATGCGTGTGCTAACAACTGACTTACTTCCGTGCCAGACACTTAAGTACGACATGAAAAGAAGAGGGAAAGAAAGACAGCAAAAGAAAAGCAAGAAGCAGCAGAAACGAAAAAGCACATGTTACATACAAGTTAAGCACGTCGCCGTCCACAACGAAAACTTTCAAATCAATTAGGGGTAAGGTGTCATGGCTGCCTTTAAAAAATTAATTTTCTTTTTGAGACAGAACGATAGAAGGTGAGCTGACGCAGCCTTCGCTGGTATGCATTAGAAAATCCTCGATAACTGCTCTTTCAGTCTGATTAGATGCGCGACTCGACACTTCCGTGTCCGAAAAAGACGACTTGTATTTGCAAACAGTGCGGCGCGTGGACAGGTTACCAAGATGGGTTAAAGGTGAACATACGTAATTATGTTCTTTAAGCCTGGCATTAAGACTCCGATGCTGAAGCACTTCTTGCAAGACAGTGGAATGCAGTAAACAACTCCTTCTGTGAAGTCTAGAAAACTGTTCATATGCTTGACCCTGCGCTCATTCCCCTTCCCTATGTATGTTTTTTAACACGAAAGTGTTTTATGCCGGGGTCCACTACGGTTCCACTGACGCATTTCCGTCACGGATATGACGTTGTAAAATATAAAGACCAACATATGGAAAAGAAAAAACTAGAAAAGTTCCGTCACCGGGAGTCGAACTTACGACCCCTCGATCTCCAGCGCACAGCGCGAAACGATTCCGCCACAGACGGCACATTTTTCGTCATACTAACGGCGTGCTATTTATATACACCATTTGCCGGTGGCGGTACTCAGAGATCGGTGGTACATCAGCGTGTTTGCGTTATCGCTAGAGAGATCGCGCGAAGAACTTGAAGGGCACGCTTTAAAGGTCGTCGCCCCACGCGTTAAGATGAGCGTGCGCCTCTACAGGGCGTGGTTGCTCGTGCGCGCGCGCTTATCTTGTACGTCTTGCGTTCTCACTGCAAGTTTGCCTTGAAGTTAGAGAGCACGAAGGTCACTTCGCTCACTGCAGCGGCCGCTTTTGCGAAAGGAGCGCTCTGCTCCCAAAGAAATGTTACAACTGTGACAGTTCGCACTCATCCTGTGTATACTTGTGCGTTCGTTTCGTGCGTCTTCCTTTGTATTTGAGCAGCGCGCTTTAACTGTCGAGCTGTGACAGTTGTTAGTTTGCGCTCATCCTGTGCATGTTGGTTCCGTGCGTCCGCATGCTTGAGCAGCGCTTTGCAAGTTTCGAGCTGCTCGCCGTTCTTCGCGTGACATTGCAACTTGTTGCTATAGCGTTCATTCCTTCGCCCTCGGGGCGAAACAATGCACAACAAACGCTCAACTACGTCTGTGAAGACACGTTTTACTTTCGTGCTATACCGATTCCTATGACAGAGGAATCAGCCATGTTTTCTTTTCTAGTCCTTTGGTCAGTTCTTGGTAGGGAGAACAGTCATGGAGCTTCGTAAAAAATTAGCATCTGCGAAACGCTTATGACTGCGAGACTCGGCATTGGTCATTCTTCCTTCAGCCGATCGCTGGCGGTTCACAGTGTGCTTGCACTTCAGATAACGCCACGTGTGACAAAGGGAGTTAATAAAAAAAAGAGAGAAAAGAAAAACATAGGAAAGTCGTGACTCGGCAGCCTTGTTTCGAAGCTTTGGCTTATCCAAGACGTGCTCAGAGTGTACACACAATACCGAGGAGCCTGAGTCCAGCAAATGTGGCCGATGGCCTCGGGATTCGTCGAAAAAGGAGAACGTGGCTGAAGAAGCGTGAGCAGAATGAACTCCGCCTCAAAAAACATTGATTCTCTGAAGGAAACAACGCCGCGCTTTGGTCAATATTTGTACAACTGTATGTGCATCTGAGAGCCCATAGGCGCATGCCTGCGCGAGAGAAAGGGAAGCTCCTGGTTTGCTAGCCTACAGTGAGATAAAGGAAAAGGGGAAAAATGACGAGACGAACTGCGGATAATTTTTTACTTTATTTAGATTTAACACGGGAAGGTAAAAATAATGAGAATGCACACGGATAGATAGATAGATAGATAGATAGATAGATAGATAGATAGATAGATAGATAGATAGATAGATAGATAGATAGATAGATAGATAGATAGATAGATAGATAGATAGATAGATAGATAGATAGATAGATAGATAGATAGATAGATAGATAGATAGATTTGAAATATTATGCACCCCAACAGACATAAGAGAACGCGGAAGTATCAGAGTCATTCAACGAGGCTGCTTGACAGGAGAAACCTCAGCGGTGTCCAAGACGCTTTCTCGTGTGAAGACCGTATGAGTCGACCCTCTGAGACTGTGTACTCCAAAAGCTGGCGGTCGTAGAAGCGTGCAAACGCTGTCGCAAGGATCTCCGGGAGCTGTAGCGATCCCAGTGACAGAGGACGTGTCGCACGGTTTCCCCGCTGCCGCAGGTTTGACGGGTTTCACTGTCAGCCTTTCCGGTGTGTGCAAGCAAGCATGTTCGTCAACTATACTCCGAGCCTCAGTCGGCAGAGAACACTCCTTTCGGTTCAGGGCAATCCAGACAGAATGGGGAGTCAGTCGGAGAGATGAATCCAGGTTGCGCAGATGAGCGTGTAGGAAAGCTGTCGCGTTATACGTGGATTGTGTAACATCACGCGCAAGCACGCCATACACGTGGGTGCTGTTCCATCATGATTTAAGCAGCGCACTGACGGACGAGGACAGAGAAAAAGAAGGTGCACAACACGGGCGCTAACTCGCAACTCTTTTCTCTGTCGTCGTCCGTCAGTGCGCTACTTAAATCATGACGAATCCGTACCAACTAGCTGAAGTTTCAATTCTCACGTGGGTGCTGTTAGCAGTATGGTGGATGTTTATGTATGTTGGTAAGAGATGGTAGAAACTAAAAGCGCATAGGAATAGGACAGAGAAGAGGCATGAGTCTCTGTCACAAGCAAGTTCTCTGAAGGCAGCCTTGCATGTTCAACGGAGATCGTGCTTAGAGTTGCGACATGTTCTGGGCCCATGGCAAAGCAGCACCTGTGCGCTACGTGCCACGAAAGCGCTGTTGAATTTCTTGCGGGCCACGAGTCTGAACGAAACTTTGTAAACTTGTGTGACTGTATGTGTTATGTGGTTATCACTGTATATATCATAATCGTCACCCAGCACCTGGAGTAGCATGTCAGGCGAACAGCCAGGCAAACATCTCCAGCTTCATTAAAATGTTTATCTCTCTCTCTCTCTCTGTCACAAGCTTCTTCTTCGTCCTTTTTTATGGAAATCAGTCTCGCCATTTCCCGGCGACGGCTACCTCTTTCCACTTCGTTGTTGCATTAAAAATTAAGACACAAGAAGCGCATATATATATATATATATATATATTACAAGCAGAGCTGCCTATACCGTTGAAGACTGAATAATAGTGCTTAGTGGGAACGCTTGTAAATGTGCCTGTGCTTTCGTTGATACCGTGTGAGCCGGTGTTAACATTAAAGATTAGGTGAACTATATATATATATATATATATATATATATATATATATATATATATATATATATATATATATATATATATATATATATATATATATATATATACATAGATATATATATATATATATATATATATATATATATATATATATATATATATATATATATACATATATATATATATATATATATATACACAGGGTGTTTCAGGGGCGTAGCCAGAAATTTTTTTCGGGGGGGGTTCAACCATACTTTATGTTCGTGCGTGCGTTTGTATGTGCGCGTGTATATATACGCAAGCAAAATTGAAAAATTTCGGAGGGGGGGTTTGAACCCTCCCAACCCCCCCCCCCCCCCCTTGGCTACGCCCCTGGGGTGTTTCAAGAAATGCGTCCAACCTTCTCAAAAAATCAGGAAAATGCGATATTTGATTGCTGCCTTCAGAATTAGTTTTTTGTAGTGGCCGGGATTTTAAGATGGGTAAATAAATTAGTTGAGACTGTAATAAAAAAAGTTAAATTAATTACCTTTTTTAATTAGTGCAGTTAGGTGGTTGTGTCAAATGGGAGAACTGAAGTTCTTCATGCCAGAAACTCAATCCAACTTTGATATTTCGAAAAAGTGGCATCTAGTAATAATTACGAAGTAATGAAATTCAACCAAATTCAATGGCGAAACCTAAACAGAAACATGGAAGAACGCAACTGCCATATTTTTCTGAGACGTCCAAAATGAGTGAATGAATTTTTATGTAGCGCTAGGCATCTTAAGATAGTTAGAGACATGACTTGAGACAGTAATTAAAAAAGTTAGATTAATTAACTTTTTAATTAGTGGAGTTTGATGACTGTGTCAAATTGGGGAATTGAAGTTCTTCGTGGCAGAAACCCATCCCAACGTTGAGATTTCGAAAAAGCGGCCTCTAGTAATAATTACGAAGTAATGAAATTCAACCGAATTCGATGGCTTTCGCTGTTGAAAGCCATTGCATTTCGTTGAATTTCGTTACGCCACAACAATTACTAGATGCTTTTTCGAAATCTCAAAGCTCGGATGGGTTCCTCGCATGAGGACTCCAATTTTCCCATTTGACACAATCGCCTAACTCCACTAATTAAAAAGTTAATTAATGTAACTTTCTTAATTACTGTCCTAAATAATGTCCTTAACTACCTTAAGATTCCTGCCGCTATAGAAAAAGCAATTCTGAAAGCCCCGAGCAAAAATCGCATTTTGTTGGCTTTTTTGCCACGGTTGGACACATTTCTTGAAACACCCTGTATATATATATATATATATATATATATATATATATATATATATATATATATATATATATATATATATATACATTCCTTCTCTCTCTCTCTCTCTCTCTCTCTCTCTACAACGAACACATCTTCGTTCTATTTTGCATGAACATGAGCATGCTTTTAAAACTATTTCGAATATATACACAGGGTGTCCCAGCTATCTTTAGCCAAGGGTTAGAAAATGCACTATTAGAGGCAGGCGAGTGAAATTATTTGCAAATTGCTGACAGCCACCGTACGCACTACAGACAATTTTTGTTTTGTAATGAACTAATTTGGTAATTAAAATTCTTTAACTAAATTGCTAAATATTGACTTTAGGCAAGAAATGCTGCTTGCAAAGTTCGAGAGCGTCTTCAGAAACCCCAGTTGCATTATTTGCGATAAAGAAAGTCTCACGTATACAATTTTTTCCAAGCTGCAAAGAAAGCCCGCGAAATCCACGTGACTAGCGCATTCGCGCGCCGTAAAAATCCTGCCCTCAGTCCAGATTGACTATCCGAGTCAATCAACAAAGCACACATATACAATCGCTGTATGCACTTCCTTGTAGTTCGCTCAATCATCATAAATATTAGTGTCTTTAAAAAACCGCTGAAGCACTTTCGTTGCTTTGTGGGTTGTCCGTGCTTGCATTATGCGCTCTTAGATTCTGCTGTTAACAGCATATTATTATTATTATAAAATAAGCATAATGAAGACACCTATACTACAGTGAAATGATAACTAACATCCGGGTCCTGCAAAGCATTCAAGGCCAAGTACTGCGCACATGCTTGGGGCTACTTCGGTGTGCTATCACGGTAGCAACGATTGCTATTGCTAAAGACCACCCGATCACGACATATATAACTGTCGACACACTCCGGGCACATATCCGTTACATATCCAGGGTGCCTGACCACCACCTCGCTAGCTTGCCACTAGAAAGGCCAAAGGCAGCATTTTCCAGAGTTGTTGCGGCTAACCAGCATTCCATCTCGTGGAGATTCTCGCCCGCAACCATACCATTATCTCCGGAGTGGTGCCTGAAAAGGCCCACTGTGAACCTTGAAGTGCCGGGGATATCTAAAAAGCCAAGCCTGTCATCTGCAGCCCTCAAGCAGATCTCACTGGACCTTTTGCATTTGTCGTATGCTAACCGAATTCATGTTTACACGGACGGTTCGGTCTCGGGAAGTTCAACAGGTGCCTTTGTGATACCATCTCGATCAATCACCGTCAAGTTCAAGACATCACACGTCACGACATCTACGGGCTCCGAGCTCGCCGCTCTTCGAGCCGCTATGGAGTTTGTTATGCAAGAATCCCCTAGTAGATGGGCCATATTCTGCGACTCCAAGGCAGCCCTTCAATGCGTGCGAAGTCTGCGACGTGGAAACTACCACCAGTTGGTGTCTGATATCAATGCAATTTGTCATCGCGCTGCTAATCAAGGACACGACATTGTTTTACAATGGCTGTGGTATCAGTGGTAACCACCTCGCTGACGACGCTGCCCGATGTGCCCACGAAGGAGCGCACACACCGTTCATACCCTTGTCAAGAGTAGATGCAGTTAGAGAACTTCGTCACATCGCGCATAATGCCACGCTTGCGCATTGGAATTCTCCGCTTAACTCCAATCCTCGCCCTAAGAACTTTGAATCATTACTCCAGCTACAACTGCCATCCAAGATTTCTCGACGTGACGCTACAATGCTGTGCCGGTTGTGGATCGGTGTAGCGTTTACTAACTCATTCAGCCATCGCATTGGCATGGCAGATTCATCCATGTGCGAAAGCTGCAACCGTGTAGAGACTGTTGAACATCTCTTGTGCCTCTGTCCCCAATTTGATGAAGAGCGCCGGACTCTCCATTGTGTGCCTTGAGTAGACTCCATGATCGGCCCTTTAATGAAAGAAAGATCTTGGGAACGTGGTCGTACAGCACATAAGCCCAGGAAGCCACACGAGCCCTCCTGCTTGAAAGCAACTTCATTGAGCGACCGCCTGTGAAACTCAGCACTGTGTGTGTGATGTGACATGTGTCTATCTTTCTCTCTCTCTCTCTCTTTTACTCCTCTATTCCCGCTCCCAATGTGTAGGGTAGCAAACTGGACGCATTGTCTAGTTAACCTCCCTGCCTTTCCTACATTCCTTCTCTCTTCCCACTTTTCTTCGAGGTGTGACATATGGCAGCTGCCTTGACCTTGCTTTCGTTTCCAACTCCTTCGCCAGGTGTGCTTACTGGTTTTCGGATATTGAGACACACGGGAGTGACCATATTCCCACTTATCTTCACATCAAAGGGATGTCCAGATCTGGTCCAGGGAAGGCCGTTCGAAGAATTGACTGGACCACTTATAAGTCTGACATGGAGGATGCTTGCCAAGCGGGTCTAAGCACTGGGCTAGAGCAAGTCATCAAGTGCACAATGCAAGATGCCACGCGCACGATATCGATTACATCCAGGCGGAACGATTTTGATGCCGAATTGGAAAGACTACGAGCGCTTCGCCGCCGTGCGGAACGCAGATATCGGCGCACAAAATCCGTCAACGACCTTAGAACAGCCAGAAGAATGCAAAAGAAGATTCAGCGTCGTATGGACAAGTTAGCCTCCGAACGTTGGAGAACGTTTTGTCAGACACTAGACCCCCGCAAGCCCCTATCTCACATCTGGAGAACGGTGCGTGGCCTGCGCTGCATTCCTGAACAGCGTTTTCCGTTCAAGGCGCTTGCTCTCTTCCAAAAGCGGCGAGACATTGATGTCGCAGAAGACTTTTGCGCGAGGATAGCAGACCAAGTAGTTCGTCCAGGTGCTCTGGCCGAAAGTGACGCTCCTCATTCCCGTGACGGCCGCATGGACCTTCCATTTACAAAGGAGGAGCTTGAGGCGGCACTAGCCCTATGCAGGCGTTCTTCATCACCGGGGCCAGATGGTATATCATATCGAGCCCTGTGCAATCTGGGTGAGACTGCGCGGGGAGAGCTGCTACGTCTGTACAACGCATCCTGGCAAGAGGGCAGTGTTTCTGACGAATGGAAGACAAGTCGTTTGGTACCACTTCTGAAGCAAGGCAAGTCCCCACTTGAACTTGCCTCATACCGCCCTATCGCACTGGCCAGCTGCGTGGGAAAGATAATGGAACGGATGATCCTCAGCCGCCTCGAGTGGTATCTCGAACATTACAAGGTTTATCCAAACTCCATGGCTGGCTTTCGACGTGATCGCTCATCTATTGATAATGTCATTGATCTCGTAACGTATGTCCACAGCAGAAATCACGCAAGCGTTTGTCTGCAGCCTTGTTCCTAGATGTAAAAGGCGCATACGATAACGTGCTACACGAGGCCATTCTCGACGCCCTTGAGATGGTTGGCCTGGGTGGTCGAGTTTTTCGATGGATTGCTAGCTACCTGACAGCTAGATCTTTCTTTGTGTCAACCGACGACGGCCCAACCACACGACACTATACCTGCAGGGGCGTTCCTCAGGGCGGAGTACTAAGTCCTACTCTGTTCAATCTCGCTCTCATTGATCTTGCCGAATCCCTACCATGCACGATCGAGACATCTATATACGCAGACGACATATGTGTCTGGACATCAGCCGTCACACGCCTCCAGATACGAGCGAGGCTTCAAAAATCTGCAAGTGTGACAGCGAGCTATCTCGGGAAGCAAGGCCTTCAAATATCCCCGGAAAAATGTGCATTAGTGGCCTTCACACGTAAACCAATGACGCACTACGCCATTTCTATCGAAGGACGGACCATTGCTTACGCCCGAAACCACAAATTTCTGGGTATAATCACAGATAGAGACCTTCGTTGGAGCCCGCATGTGTCTTACATGAAACAGCGCCTGACAGCAATCTCCCAACTGTTCAAGTTCCTGAGTGGAAAAACCTGGGGGATGTCGGTCGACGCAATGCTGGAACTGTACAGATCACTATTTCTCGGTTTTTTGAGATATAGTCTGCCTGTATTGACTAATACATGCAAGACAAATATTCGCACTCTGCAGGCTGTACAAGCTCAGGCTCTCAGAGTTTGCCTTGGCTTGCCAAAATGCGCGTCGACTGAAGCGACTATTTCCATCGCACGGGACCACCCTATGCAAACGCACATTGCGGTTGAAGCCTTGAGAGCTCATATTAGGCATTTTTCCCGGGCCGACTGCCACCAGCTTGCAACATTGCCTTCAGAAAGACCACGGGCATCGTATTGTGCAACGATTGCGAACCATTCTGCCCACCTTCCGTCAGGCTTCAGCCCCGCATCTAAGCCAGCGATACCTCCTTGGTACTTCATTAAACCTGAAGTGCACCTCAACGTCCCGGGAATCAGAAAAAAATCTGAGCTCTCATCTCCATCTGATTCTTTTACACGAGAAGTACGCAGATCATGTGCATGTTTATACTGATGCAGCCTTTCGAATCCAAATGGCTGACAACCCGTTTTGTGACAACTGTGGTAGCGAGGAGACACTACAGCACATCTTCTGCGACTGTCCTCGCTACAATGCGCAGAGGAAATCCCTCGCCGTCGCTCTTGCTCGCATAGATCCTAGACCGATGACGGCAGGAACCATTCTGGAATGTCGTCCTGATAGGTCATCGCGGGTGAAGGCGACGAAGGCAGTGCTAAACTTCTTGAAGGCATCAGACGTGCACCGTCGCTTATAGACTAACGACGTTAGCGTGACTGTGAGATGTATGTGACTCATTGTGCGTGCGTGCTCTCTTTCTCTCGCTCTCTATCTTTATCTCACCCCCATCCCTTCCTCCAGTGTAGGGTAGCATACCGGTCCTTCTAGACTGGTTAACATCCCTGCCTTTCCTTTCTCTCCTTCTCCTCCTCCTTCTCTCTCTCTCTCTCTACAACGAACATAGCTTCGTTCCATTTTGCGTGAACATGAGCATGCTTTTAAAACTATTTCGAATGAGCCCTCAAGGTTAACGTTTATAGCGAGTATGTCAGCAGCGAAACTACCCTACCGTAACGTAAAACTTATCGTGGAGTGCACTGTTCCACCGTCACATACCTACGGAGCTTTCGTAGAAAAGCTAGAATGCTTCCTCCCCCCCCCCCCTCCCTAAGATAGGTTCGTCTGTTGAAAAGCCCGCTGAGATCAGGAATCGCAACGTCGTGCAAAATTCTTGAACCATTCCTTTGTGGAACCATCTTTCCGGAAATCACTCCCAGAACATCCAGACTGCCGTTTCACGGTGTCTGCCCATCGTACGGTGAGTGGCTCTCATGGGTGAAACGTTTCGCCGTTCTACAGTTTTTAAAGTAAAGTTCCAACTACAGCAATATGCGAGTCGTGCAGACGTGGCTGTCAGAGATCAGCGTTTTCTGGCAGTGACTGGTAGTGGTGTGCTTTATTTTTTTTCTATTTTTTTTCTTCAAAACTTTATATCCGTACTCTAATGACAAAGAAGATTAGAGAAAGAGGCAAGAAAAGTGTGTCACTGTTCTTTTTTATACGGAAGCAGGCGGTACCAGCGTTAAGCAGTGGTGGTAGTATTAGTAGTGGCGTCAAACAAATTTGTTCATAGCAGAATCATGGTTTGACCTAGTTGGTATTGGTTCATAACTGTAGAAAGTTTTCCGCGCCAATTGAACGAGGGCGAAGAACGCATCCGTCCTACTCTTTTGTGTGTTATACGTCCACATTCAATTGACGCCGAAAAGTTCCTTGAGTTATGAATCAACTGAATAGCCTTGCAGCACTATATTCGTTCACAGGACAGACTCTGCGGAATAAACTGGCAGCGCGCATTCTGTATACCTTTTCAAGGAAAGCCAGGGCCACATGCAGGCAGTCTCACCTTCAATTCCACAACAATTATATGTCTTGAAAGTTACTTAGTATTCTACCACGAAAGCGTAGGAACGTATACGAAGAAAGCAGGGTTATTATTCAAGCCTGGTGCTGCTTCGTCATAACGAAAAGGTTCCACTTGGAACAAGGCGAAGCAAATGTTTTTCCCGTTTCGTAAGCACGTTATCTTGCCGTGGCATTTCATATGCGGCCCGAGAAAGAGATATAGATTAAAACTTTACGCTGAAAACGTGCTCGAAAGTAGCGTGACCTATTTCGTAAACCGCCAAACGCTCAAAAGTCCTTCGGCGGATTACGTAAAACAGATGGGCGGATTTCTGTGGCGCTGGCAGTGAGAAAGACGCAACCAATGAAAGGGCGGACGGGCAAACACGCAGCCTGAAAGGACGAACGAACGATCGGTGAATTGAACGACGGGGGGACACCAAAAGTTCCTCTTAGCATTGTATAATAGAGTTACCGCGTTCTACCTTTGTCGAAATGCCGTCTAAAAAGGGCGGAAGTAATAGGTTAAGGAAGTATCAAATTGTATCGGCAAAGGTGCAAGCTTCTTGAAACGAAAGCTAAATACCCTCACATAAATGAAATGCGTGTTGGTCTAATAAAATTTCTCAAGTTCGTTATACGTACCCCATTCTGATATGCAAGCTGCTCCAGAGTCAAAAGAAGCGCGAATTAGTTTCTAATTTGATTGTATCTCGCGAGTGCAGTATACGAGGGATGACATTCCATTTACGGACCGTTTAAACTGACATTTCCAGCAAATCCAGTTCGTTTAAATTTTCATTAGGTTGCTCGTGAGTACGTATGATGTTTGGAGGGTCAGTCAGCAAATAGCGTAAACCAACTGAAAAAAGAAAGAATACAGTGGAGATGTACAGAAAGGTGGAAAAACAGAGAGAGAGAGAGGAAAACAAAGGTTGAAATAAAATAAACGCTCATTAGTTCTGACTTCAATTGGGGCCGAACTCGACAACCTTTTAATTTTTTAGGACACTGGCGGGTGGGGGGGGGGGGGGGGGGGGGGAGAGGGTCATCTCATGGATGCTAGAGTACTGCAAAGAATGTCTCTATGGGTACCGAAACACAATCCAGAAAAAATAGAATGGTCGCTGATCATATAGGAGTGAAAAAAAAATCCTCACGCGTATACGTGATGTATATTTATAGAAGGCCGAAATGACTGCGAGACCGGCCAGTCATAAAAACGAGCAGAATGTGACGGAGACAACGCAGTATTGCCACATGTAAGCACTCCATGTAATTAGCGTGAATTAAGAATATCGTGAAGAGCACTCACTGCACGCATCTGCCTATTAGGGCATGGTCAAGGTCAAAACACTTCGCGCAATCTGAGACGACGTCTGTGTAGCAAAAAATTGTTCCTAATTGGCCACTCAGCGATGCTAATCACACGCTTCCTAATATTACTTGCCGCTGGATAATCGGATGAACCGTTGAAGCACAAGCGCCGCAACGCAAATTAGGGACCGCGGGTGCCCATTAACAAAGCAAATATTACGCTTCGTTGGATAGAAAGAAGAAAAAAAATGAAAATCTATGTTATGTGATTAGCGAGGGCTTCTGGCCAATGCTTGTAGAATAGACGAAGTTTGTGAATTCAGCCTCTGGACACACATTACCAAAGAGGTTCCTACGCCAGTGTGGTTCGTAGACAAAAAAAAAGAAGTGGCGTAAAAATCGGCCGCCATTTGTAATTGTTCGGACGAATTCAATAATGACTTATTCTCTGTTCCAGTTAGCCCTTCCCTGCCCTCAGTGTGCTGTATATAGTACTAACGGCACTGGTTTGACGTAATGATTGCCTTTGAAAGGTACCAGTCCATTTCTTTATTATTTTTTTTCTACAACTCCCGACCGACTGCTGTTTCGGCGATAATGGTGAAACGCTAAGTGCAGACCACTCCCGGAGTGAATGAAGGAAATAAAAGCGTTTTAATAGAATCGTCGCATCATCCTGTTCTTGATTTGTGATAAAAAAAGAATCGTTACGCTGCAGGGGCTGCTTTAGATATTGAGCAGTGAACAATGACCACTTAATCAGTGCACTAATTTCAGACGCGCTGCAGCGCTTCTCCACATAAGGTAATATCGTTCTGTATGAATGAAGGCAATAATATTTTTGCACAAACTTGAATAATTTCAATATTCCAGAAGAGCGGTACTGTCGCCGCGCAGCTAGAACTGCTGGCCTTGTTACGAGAGCGGAACGAGAATTATCCGGAAAGGGTTCTTTCGTTCCTTCCAACCTTATTTTTGCTTTTCATCGCACTCTCTCGCTTTCAGTTCTTCGAACCTTGTCCGTCGAATGCGGTTCACCATCATCAAAATTGCGGGAAGAGCAGGGTGGCATATTACGCAACGCACGCGGAGTTGCTAATTACATTTTCTCCACAGCCTCTTTTACGATAAGGCTGCGGCGAATGCGTTTCATGAGCCGCGGCAAAAAAGCCCGCGTGGCAAAAACAATGCAGCTTGCAAACGCGTCCCCCCACCCATCTCTCTCTCTCTCTCTCTCTCTCTCTACGCCCCCTTCAGTACCATCCTGGCGAACATTCGTAGATTTAGGAGTGCATAGGAGACTCAGAATTTAAAACGACGCGTATACGTCTTAGTTTCAGTCTGTAGCCTCGTAGCCTATAACCTGAGTGGGACATTGAAAGGCCAGCAACGCTGCATCAACATTATTCAGTGCGGTTCGCTTGTTCCTTCAAATAATGTTTTTCCTTATAGCGTGGGACGGGACTGGTTGTTAATTCCACTTTCCCCGCGTGTCGCTCCGAAGAAAAGCTGTCGGATCAGTTCTCAATAAAGTCTATTATTTCTCTCTCATTTCGCAATAAATGATCAATGACTTGTGAACATATTTCTTTACTATGTCCTTTTCTACAGCAACAATAAGAAAGAGAAAGCGATTGGAAGGTAAAGAGAACGCAAGGAGGATAGAATTGTAACACCTAGTTTTACTACCCTACACTGGGAGAGCAGAAAGTGGGAAGAAAAAGAAAAACCTGTATTACGTGTCAAGATTCTGAGACATCAAGAGCTTGGTCTTAAGTCATTGCTCCAACATTTTTTTTTCATAAAGGAATTGGCGTTACAACTGTCTTTCTCTACTAACTTCATTGCTGTGGATAGATTAGGAATGCATAGCCTTTCAGCTGATCCATTTCTCTATGTTTTGCAGCAAAACAAAGAATGGTCACTCTAGAGTAAACAAACGCTGCAAATCAAACAGAAAACTGAAACAGTTAAAGAAAATAACATGTCAATGAACAGTTCACCAGTAAGAATCAACTACACTAGAACGTTCACAAATTCAAGTTGTATCCAAAGTACGAAGGATAACAAGGCGCTTCATGAACAACCGCACATTGTACACATCACAAACATGAGGATAACATCTGCTTGGACGTTTTGGTGTTTACTACACGTGTTGTTCAGTACATATTGTTTAGACAAGCGCTACTATAGTAGCGCCACTCTTTTTTTTTAATGCGAAACATTTCTTAGCGAACCTTTGGCACTTTGAGCGTTTCTATCTATCTATCTAGCCGCCTGCGTCTGGGTGCTCTCGTGATTGCCTCCTTAACTTAGTGTAGCCCGAAGTTGGCATGGGAGGGTAAGAGGATCTGACGAATATGAGTGTCTTGTCATTCCATGAATAACGTGAAAATGCTGTCGAGTACGTCGTCAATTCCTTCCCTCCGGACACGTGTGGCACACACCCGTTGAACACGGGCCGTGGTATACGGGTATGCGCCACAGTTTATATCTACCCAGGATCGGCAAGAACAGACATTGGTAATTAAATTCGAGAGCGTTAAGAAAAACAGACATCGGCAGCGTTGACCCGACGAATGCAAAGATTAAAAATTATGATCCCAGCAGGAATCGAACCCAAGCATTCTGAGTGGCAGCCAGGTATTCTACCACAGAGCCACATCAGGTCTTGAAAATGCTTTGGAAAAGCACCCTATGCAGGCGTAATGTCGGTGCAACGTGAATTGTGGTTGGGGTGCTGGCTATCTAATTTTATAGCAAAGCAATAAACGCTACATATGTACTCCTATGATACAGGTGTCATGTCAGGTTAGCGTCTGTGGTTTCAGTGTTGGCTCCGCTTTTATAGCAGTCTAGTAAACATTACATTCATCTGTATGCCTTTAATTCACCAAGGTAAATTAAAGCGTCGCTCGACCCCGGATGAATATACGCTAACGAAAGCTACTTATGATATTCACATCATCGCACCGTAAAATCCGGTTCGCTTCGATAATACAGACGTACGTGCTCTAACGTGAGTGCAGACGTTAAGTCACACCATAAGTTACCCTATAAACGCCAGTGTTGTCGACGTGCCTGGTAAGCCCACGAACGTGCACACAACTACTACAATTACAAAAACGCGTCGATCCAGCTCGTAACGCTTGGCTCAAAGCGAAAAAATGCAGCATAGAGCTACTCGCTGACTGCTTTGCATGATACCGATTCTCACCATGCGTGGGATCTGCCGAATTTTTTTTCTGCCTATTCTGTTTCCTTTCTTTTACGGACTTTGCACTACTACAATATATTTACTCATCATAAACACTTGTCAAGACCACTGTCCACTAAGAAATCTTTTAAGAAGACGTCTGCGTTTTGCGGCAGGTGCTTTTCAGGCTACGGTCGAAGTAATTGCTGCAATGTAAAGTAATGTAAAAGGGGCGCTTGGCGAAAGAAGAGTATCGAAAGAGGACTTTACTCCCGGCAGTGTTTTTCGTTGGGCTAGTTGGTCACACATTGTAAAAGATAAAAACAGCGCAAAATAGACGAGACGGAGGAGACCCACACAGGACTTTACTACTCGGTACATATTTCCCGCTTCTGATCAGCATCTTTTTAAAGCACCGACGCTTTCCAACTCCGTCCAAAGATAAACATTTTCGAGTAGATGCCAGTATTTCTTATCTCGCATGGATCTGCACGTCGCCAGTTTTAGCGTGAAATACCGTACCTGGAAGCTACTGCGAAAACTTTGGATTTCCCCGAACTTTCAAGCTGACTCTTCGATTTTGTTTTGCCGCTGTTATCAATGTCCAGGAAAGCTCCGCTCATGACTGACAGGCCCATAGCGTTCTGAAATTCCGGGCTGATTCGTGACGAACCATACAGCCTCTATTCAGTCGGCTGTTATTAGCGTAAACCTGCATGTGAGAGAAATACACATTAGGTGCAACCACAACGCGGTCCGCGTTTACGCGAACTTTCGAGCTGGCTTTCAAAATTTTCACAAATGGCATTCATCAGAAAAACAAAAACAAAAAGAAATGTACGCTTCTACCTGATATTCTGGGTGAGCTGTTTTGAATCGAGGCCAGATCACTTTGCCGAAGCTATATCTACTTAGGTATAAAGGGCTTTGTGTACACGTTCTGAATGCGGCCCACGCGGAAACACAGCCTTTGTACCTCGCCACTATCGGCGAATGAATGCGGCAAGCTTTGCGACGGTGAACGCATGTGACCGCTGCATTCTATAGAGCGCGTCACGGGCAAAACGATCACGCTTTCGGTCAGAGCTTGCTGGTCAGCGGTTATGCTTGGGTGATGAACTGTACAGCTTCGTACAATAAACCTTACAACTCACACTCCGCAATGCCCATACTTATGACGTCGACAGATGGTGAATCTAAAGAAAGCATACGCGGCATTATTAAAGCGAAGCTTGTTACGAGTTGAAGATTTCGGTGGCGGTGACATTGTACACGAAAAAATTCGGGCTACTGTTGAGCTTTGCTTTCAAGAGTAGAACGCGATAGCGTACTCGGGCCCCGTTCGTATCGCCCTCTCAATCGCTAGCCTCGCTTCGCTCTTAGGTGGACACTTCAACCGTGCCGCAATGAAAGGAACGTTTGTGCGCGTAACATAGGCCCTTTCAAACTATCCTAGAATGCCTACTGCAAATGCAGTTGCGAAGTGCCCACTACGACATAAATCTTCCTTTCACCAATTGTCAAAGTGCCCTCTACGCGTCCGTGAGATGCCACGTGCACCTGCGTATCTGCCCACTTCGTTGGTGCTTTTGCTGCTGCTGCTGATGATTAATTATGCCTGGGCGCTTTGTCATGAGTGGGCCTTTAAGCCGCCCACTCGTTGCGCAAATCATACGTTTTGACGCGTGGTGAAATTCTACGCTTCTGCCACGCAATATTAAGTGGCGGTTAAGGACACTCTTCGTACTACATGACATTCGTAGAGTTTTTTTTTTTTTTCCGGAACAGCTTCAACTATGGGCGTGGCCCTGTGGCGGGACACCTGCTCGTCATGCACAAGGACCGGGTTCAATTCCCACTCGAATGGAATATTTTTTTATTATTTATTTATTTGCATATATATTGATTTTTCGCTCCCGGGCAACGCTTATCTTTCGCTCACAACCACGACGCCGACACCGATGCCAAGACCCCAATTTCTGCGAAACGGAGCTCTTTGCGGCTGTCGCGTTAAAACCCGGCGCCGGAAAGTGTACGGAAATGCGGCCACCGAAGGTGCGCCGTTCACCATGCGTACTTGTATGCGCAGTTTTCCTATAACTGATGCTCGCTCGATGGTAGGCTTGTCGGCGATCGGCCGTTCCTGATATGGTGATCTGATTTTTTTAGAGGTGACTTGTCATTTACCGTTGCCACATTTCATTGTTGCCTGCATGCGAAAGCATGACTATCGTTGCCTGTGACGACAGCAGTGTTGCGCTCTAAACATGAAGACGAAGGCATGAAGGAAAAAAAAAAAGGTTAGGGTGAGGCATTGCGCAATGCGATATAAATAAATAAATAAATAAATAAATAAATAAATGAATGAATGAATGAATGAATGAATGAATGAATGAATAAACAAAGAAAGAAGGAAAGAAGGAACAGTTGTAGGTCAGGCATGCGCACGCCAAGCTTCGCTTGCCCCCATTTTCTCGATAGAAGAAGGTCTCCTGAATTTTTACGTCTAGTTTGTAAACTGAAGTGCAGTAATTATGAAGTTAAGAGAAATGAAGTTACGTTGCACGAAAAAAAAAAAGAAAGAAAGAAAACCACTCGCCGCAGGTGGGTACCAAACGCAGAACCTTCGAATCCATTCCTCTTCTTTCGTTGATTGAATGCGTTTATGACTCTTACGATATCATTGCGCAAGGCTTTGCCAGTCTCGTCCCATTGACCACAGTAGTGTAGCGCTTGTATCGCCGTGGATAAAGCCCGCCAGGCCAGGAACTCGCTATGGCGAAGGTGACAGATCTTAAGAGCAGCTGTATGAACAAGTTGTGATTTGCTGGAGTCCAGGGTAACATGTCATGTAAGACGAGAGGCCAGGTGTAGGTGACGTTGCTGAGACTTTTGGCAATACGAAACAGGCCAGCGCTGGGAACCAAATGTTTTTGGCACATGTCCCGCTTTGCGCGACACATACACATAACGGTCATCAAAACAGACCTTGACATTGAGAATAATAATAGCGAAAGTGGGCACTGAATCGGGCCGCCTGAGCGCGTGAAAGCGTCAAAGCGCCTCGACATCGGCATCTTCCTGTTAAGAGAAGATGGACATGATAATTTCAAGCGCAGGAAATGGTGAGCGGTAGGAAAATAACTTAGAAAAAGGCGATAACCAGTAGCCCCATTTTGTGCTGTGTCATGAACATCAGTGATAGATGGAGAGGTGCTTAGTTTCTGTACAGGAGGTGGGGGCGGTGATGTTGCTACAGGTGGGGTTATATCTTAATTATTGAAGCGTTGCCGATAATGTTTACATTTACGCGCAATCAATCAATCAATCAATCAATCAATCAATCAATCAATCAATCAATCAATCAATCAATCAATCAATCAATCAATCAATCAATCAATCAATCAATCAATCAATTTTTATTTAACGCTTCAAAGTGCGGTAATTAACTTTTTCAGACGGTTCCTATGAAGAACTGTCTGGGAATGCGTTAAATTAACACAACATCATTCCAAAGCACTCCGTATTCCATTGCAACATTAATATTGTCCTAACACGTTGATTCATATGTGTCTTAACAAATAATATTAATTACATTGTATTTAAATATCTATTTATCTAAGTCATTCATGTCCTGCTTTCGCATAAATAGAATCGAATCTCGGGCTAGAAATATTATAGAAATATAACATAAAGAAAATCAGTTGTTGGTTATGTTCATTTCGAGCAAAGAAAAATCCTACTTTTGAAGTGGCTCGCGGAAAGGGCCACGTCGAACGACTCATCGAACATGATGGTGCCCTCAGCAAAGTGTTCATATGCATCAATACACTGCAAAACAAACTTGTTAATACATATTCATGACGTAGGAGGTTCAATTAATTAACCTCTATGTATCTTGCTATTTCTTAGTCACTAGTCGACACAAGTAGCAAAAACAGCTGGTGTTGTACACACAACTGTGTCATGCGTGCGTCTATATATATATATATATATATATATATATATATATATATATATATATATATATATATATATATATATATATATATCCCTATACACCAATGCACACGATGACCCAACAGGGTCGTTATTCGTAAATCGCAGACAAGGGTCGAGACAAGTCACTGCCCGCGATTTTGAAATGGGCCGTAGCATGTTGGCGAAGCTACATGCGTGCGATCATGGGACACTTGTGCATAGCTTCTTGCGTAACTCGCAGCTTGAGACGCACTTTTTTGTGCTGTGGAGAATCCATGGCCAGTAGAAAACGCTCCTGAATGCAATGCAATCCTCCAGCAAAGCCCACATGACACGAGGTCGCGACACGATGCATGGCTTGGATCACGTGATGTTGTAAACTTCTAAGATCTGTCAAAAGGAGACGAGCGCTCTCGGCAGAATAAATCCGCTTGTAGGAGAGACCGTATTCTACAAGAAAGGGGCTTTACGATGTCGGCTCAGTGGTGCAACATGTGCCCGGTGTGTCGCGCTCTAGCAAGGGCGCTGTTTAGGAGCATATAAATAGCATACGTATCCAAGAAATTCTTTAGGAACTCAAAAGACATTCTTTCGATTCGCTCTTCCAAACTTCCGGAGGGAATGCGTAGAAAATATGAAGACGTTTTCTAACACACTTCTAGGAATGTATTTAAAAGAAAACTTACTAAGAGCACCTTTCAAACCTTGAATGTCGAGCTTTGCAAAAGCCGCACCTCCAAAGATTACTTCACGGGACATTCTGTGGACCAGAACCCCTGCGGACTAGATATTGAAAATAAACTCGCAAGCCATTCTGTTGAATCTCTTTCAAGTGCTAAAATTGTGTTAGAAGTATTATATTGGTCGCCTCTTTAAAATCTCAAAAGCAAACTTGTAGCTAAAAAGATTGTGAAGAACTTTTTTGCTTCTAGAGGAACGTTGTGGCCAACATTTTTTAAACTTAGTATGTCAACTGAATGGAAAGTGAAAATGAATAATAATAATAATAATAATAATAATAATAATAATAATAATAATAATAATAATAATAATAATAATAATAATAATAATAATAATAATAACTGGGGTTTAACGTCCCAAAACCGCGATATGATTATGAGAGACGCCGTAGTGGAGGGCTCCGGAAACTTCGACCACCCGGGTTTCTTTAACGTGCACCTAAATCCAAGTACTCGGGCCTCAAACATTTTCGCCTTCATCGAAAATGCAGCCACCACGGCCGGGATTCGATCCCGCGACCTTCGGGTCAGCAGTCGAGCGCCATAACCACTAGACCACCGTGTCAAAATGAACAAATTAGGCTTCTATCGAGAAAGTACAATATGCTGCCTAAAATATCAAAATCAAATAAAAAATCACGTCATATCCACGAAGTGAATGATGATTGAGGAGCTGGCTCGGAGAAGATCGGGAAAATCCGTGAATCTTCCGTACAAGTCCTCTATCATCATATGAAGACGTGACACACATTGTCATGCATACATATATACACAATATTTTATTAATTTACAATTTTGATAAACTAAATGCACAATTTACAACTATATACACATTGATGAAGTATATATACAAGAAATATCCGAGAGCGTCTGATTCTCCATTGTCGACACTTGCCGATGCAACGCTCCTAATGTTCTTTCAATTTGAAAACTGCTCTCGAGACATGCACGACAAAGTGACCCTAAAAATAGCTGTCCGACGCTCGCCTGGCTGTCGACCACGTTCCCCAGCTCACCCTGTGAGGATTAACGGCCAGGCTGAGGGAAGACACGACGCGCGTAGCGTTCCTCTTCGCGTTCCACGACGCTTTGAATGGATGGATGCAGGTTACGGCGCGAGACTTCGCCCCAGCTTAAGAACCTGGCAAGCCAGCGCCTAAATAAATGTTTGTAAGAGGAACTTAAGGGTAACAAGCTACTAGAAAAAACCGGTGTTTCGGTGCGGGAAGCCGGTTTGGAGCTGTGGTGTGTTCGTTCAAGGAAGGAAGGGAACACGATAGAGTGGAAAGGCAGTGACGTTAACCAGTCCAGGAAAATTGGTATGCTACCCTACACTAGGGAAAGGGATAGAGGAGTTTGAAAGTTAGAAAGAGGGAGACGTAGGGGGAGAGTGGGAGCGCGCACGCACGCACGCACACACACCCACACACACACCCACCCACCCACCCACCCACCCACCCACCCACCCACACACACACACACACACACACACCACACACACACACACACACACACACACACACACACACACACACACACGCACACACACTCCTCACAGTGACAATATCGCTGACAGCTGAATATGGGTACAGGGCCGAATGTCGCCACGGTGACCACTAGGAGGGGACCAAGATGGCAATCGTCAATAGTCGTTAACTGAACAGCTGTGCAGAGCAACCACATTCTGAGCAGAAAAATTTGGAGGACGCTTGAGCTTCGCCTTCATGAGTGGAACGTGATAGCGACGTCGGGCCCCGTTCACACTGCCTTCTAATTCGCTTGCCACGGCGGTCGCCCGGCACTTCATCCCGGAAATCTCTGGCACGTGCCCGACTTGTCAGGTCCTCACCGACACCTTTCGCGTCGTGGCTTCGTGTCCTGCAACTCCTCTCTCTTTCTAACCCCCCTTCCCCATCCCAACTAGAGAGGCTTGGGAGGAGTATCTGCTCGGCTGCTCTACCTTGAATGCGCAACGCTCCTTGGTGGCGCGCGCCCGGGCAGCGGCCATCTCCAATGGCGTCCCGGACTAGGGACTGCACAACAGCTCGCCTGCGAGTTTCTTGAATAAAATGTTTACAACCTAGGGTGAGGTTTCACTGACCTCCTCCTCCAGGATGGTTAGCCAATCTCTCTTTTTCTGTTGTGTGCAGTGTCGCACGGTCGGTTAGGAAACACATGAAAGGCAACAACACTATGCATAGCGCGAATATATCACATTTTCACAAAACTTGGTTTTACCATTATTTTTTCGTAATGCTGCGGATCATTGGGTCCCGGACTGAGGGCTCCACCTACGGCCCTGGTGCCCCTATGTGTTGTTTCTATTTCAAGTATGAAGAAAGGCGTGACGGTCTTTGAAAATACTGGCAACGTTTAAAAGATACGATTTATTTGTATGTCGCGTGGGAGCGAGATATACCGAGAGAGAGAGAGAGATGAGCAAAGGAGGAGAAGGAAATCTTACCCGTAGGAGAGGACTTAACTTGCTGCTCTACACTGCTGGAGCGAAACAGAGTAATGCGATGTAGAAGAATACAAGAAAACAGGGTGAACACAGTGTAGGAAGAATGGAAACAAAAGAGAGAAGGCAGGGAGGTTAACCAGAAACCTGTTCGGTTGGGTACTCTACGCTGGGTGAATGGGAAAGAGGAATAGAAAGATGGTAAATAGAAGAGAGAACAAAATTAGAAATAAATGCGCTTGTGTGGGTTGCACTACACAATAGTCAAAGGCGTTCCCACAGTCCATCTTGGTTGAAACAGCGCTCACGAAACGGCGACGAAGTAAAAGAAAAACACAGGACAGGTGCTGACTCGCAACTAAAGTTTGTTAGGAAAAACACGCATATATATAGGTGATGTGCAACATAAACAAAGCAACAACTAAAAACACCAAAAGCGAAAAAAAACGCAAACAAGACTCAGGCAAGTAAAAGCAAGAAGAAGCAAGAAAAAATCAAGAAAGAAAAACCGGTATCATACTCTGCAGGTGCTGCCAAGTTACGAAAATTCTGCGTCACTCAGCGAAATCGATGGCATTCTAACACGCTTATCTCCGTGTATCAAAAATGTACACGGTCATACCGTACACTCACCGAGTGGCACACGGTTTAAAAAACGTGGTCAAAAGATATGGCGTTGACGTAGTTTTTTCGTCGCCTCATAAGCTTGTGTCCATTTGCGCAAAGGTACAGCAAAGCATTGATAAGCAGAGGAAAGACAGGGAAAATGTTCCTGGCAACTGTGAAATTAACCACACCTTCCACTATACAGATTGCAAGGAGGCCATAGTGTACCAAATACCATTATCATGCGGGAAAACTTACATTGGCAGATGTGTTAACGTTCATCTTCGTGAACACGAACGATCATTGACAGAAACAAAGCCGTATTCTCTCGCCGCTCATTGGCACGAATGCGGCTGCGCACCCTGTCGATTTTTCAAATGATACGTACCTAGCCTGTGATCGGTAGCTATTGGCCCCCATCTAAGGTCATTGTACTGTAGGTTAAGGAAGGCCAGGCGAAGCACCGTGCGCGAGATGGCTCCCGGGCCGCTGGTATGTGAGCTGTATGGCCGCGCTGCGTGCGCGCTCTTGTTCGCCCGCCCCCGCTGCTCTTTTAAAGGGTGCCAATGTTTAGCAAATTTTAAGGCGAAAGCTTTAGATGTCCCGTGTGAGGACGTCACCATATGACGTCATCGTGACTTCATATCACTACTTCACAGGTTGCAAATTAGTGACGTCACAATGGCGTCACTATACCATCATATGTGACGTCTCATGGTGACCTCATCACATGGCATCGTTGCTTGTGAAAGGTGGGCCTATCCCGGAGGCATCGCAAAACCACGTGAGGTGCGAAGCTTTCAAAGCCTCCGATCCCGGGGGCAGTGCAAAACAATGTTGTGCGTGGACAGTCTTCGGAGATGGGAGGGGGGATCATTACAATGTACTAATTAGAAGAACATGGCTTTCGCCTTCCAGTCACCTTAGGCAAAGGCATATGGGACCATGTGATTCCTAAAGGAGGCAAGCGGGCAAGGCGATTGCTTGTGTATCTTGCGAGACTAGATCGGTTTGCAGCTAACACCATCCCGCTCCTTCTCCTCCTCCTCCCTGAAGCGTGTTGAGCGGAGTCGGCTCTCCGGTATCATCGCTCCAAGTCCCATCCTCAAAAGAAAGTCGTGTCAGAGGTGGGCCGTAATGAACAGAAGAAGAAGTATACGGATCCAGAAATTCCACATTTTGATTTTGAATAGGACACTGATAGTGAAGTTTGAGGCAGTTCGCAAAATCCATTTAAGTACCTTGTTTGCTCTAGCAACAACAACAACAACAAAAATAAAGAAAAGCGGTGTCGTCCTTGAAATACCTCTGATGAGTTAAAGGAAAAAGAGAATGTAGCCATCTACGCGTGCGACGAAACATTTTATGATATAAATTCAAAAGGGCGCGTTTGTTCTGGGATTCACCCACGTCCCGTCACTGACACACGATGAGCTTTAGTTGAATGACATTTTCTTAAGCAACGAGCTGAAAACTGAAGAAGACAACGTGCTGATGACGCGTGCAGCAAGATGATGGCATGCTAAAGTAAACAACACATTTCTTGTTAGTTTAGGCATTATCGAAACGCCTTTGCGAACGCGTGGGTTCGGGCGCGTGAAAGGATCCTCTCAAAATATTTTTTGAGAAGCTTCTTCGTACATGTGCTGAAAACGGAAGTGCGACTGGATACTCGGAAATTATCGGTTTATTTTCTTAGTGGTAAAATCTGAGTTTGAAATATGGCCGGCGAGCCGTTGTCGCAGTTAAAAGGAAAATTTACCTCTGCCAGCATAATTTTTTCGCTCGCGCTTCTTGAATAGGATTTGTCGTACGGGCTAAAGCGCCCGATTTTCAGCTAAGCTTGCAGTGCTTCCCAAGTGTCCTTGGCGTTGTAAATCTGACCACAAAAAAATAGAAAAAAAACGGCGCCCGCGAGAGCAAATAAGTGCGGCCCTCTAAGGTGCGCCGATCACGTGCCTATTTGTGTGCGCCGTTTTCCAATAATCATCGATGCTCTGTCGATCGTGGCCTTGTCGGCGATGAACCGTTTCGGATACAGCAATCTGACCTTTCATCGAGGTCATCGAGGTGACTCGCGATTGCACGTTTCCACATTACATTGCTTCATGGACGTGAACGCATGGCGGTCTTTGGTGTCTGTGGCACCTGAAGTGCCGTGCTGCTAAGCACGTAGTTGACGGTCCCATCGCGGAAACAGTTAGGATAACAGTTAGGAAAACGGTTAGGAGAGAGCATTGCGCAGTGCGAAAGAAAGAAAGAAAGAAGGAAAGAAGGAAAGAAAGAAAGAAGGAAAGAAAGAAAGAAAGAGAGAAAGAGAGAAAGAAAGAAAGAAAGAAAGAAAGAAAGAAAGAAAGAAAGAAAGAAAGAAAGAAAGAAAGAAAGAAAGAAAAGTATGTCAGGGATGCACACGCAAAGTTTCGCTTGCGCCATCGTCTTCATAGGCCAAGACTCCTGCATTATTTTTAATGAAGGAAGGCAATTTTCGAGGGCTCGTTTTCTTTGTTTGACACAACCTTAATGAAAACCAGCATATAGTAAAGTGAAGTTTTAAGTGTATTGTAATAACTGTGATAAAGATGTGAAAAAAGTAAAGTAGACGAAAAGACAACTTGCCGCTGGCAGAGACCGAACCTGCGACCTTCGGATAAAGCGCCGATGCTCTTAATCCGAAGGTCCCAGGTTCGGTTCCTGCCAGCGGCGAGTTGTCTTTTTGTTCACTTTACTTTCTTCACATCTTTATCACAATTATTACAATACACTTAGAACTGTGCAATTAATGTTCCTTATACCTCATTGGTTTCATTGTCTGCTGGTTTTCATTAAGGGTGAATTTTTTTAGTCTTTCTGTCTCCCCTACCCCTTCGCTGTGGTGGAGGATAGCACAGTGCATTTTTACATTCTGAAGCAAGTGACTGCCACCGAAATTTGGCTGCTGACCATCGCTGACCAAGAAAACAGAGAGTCAAAGCGGTTGTTCTTAGTGATACAGCATATTCACAAGGAAACCACGAAAAGACAGTGAAAAGTACTGCACTCCGTTTTGTACAGTCTTGTTTTCCGCGTGTGAACGCGCTGTAACAGAATGAAGAGGGGGTGCATCGCCATCTAGCCTCCGGAAAGCGTTATTGAAACTAAAGAACGTTGTTCGCTTTGAATGCTTTTGAATATGGCTTTTGTATCGATAAACATCTGCAGCTAAAGGATACTCTTCACCAGAGGATGAATTATAGCGACAAAATTCCGCAAATTACGTCCGGAGCGGTTCCCTGGCAAATTTAGAAGTTACGTCGTTCGAATAATCGGGCCGTAATGATGCGGGCACCATGGTATCAGAAAAAAAAAATATTTTGCCTTTCTGTGCGAGCCTGTCAAAGACATGCGTTGATCGTACACGTGTATTTAGTTCTTGACTTAGGTGACGTTGGATGCGCGCCCGTGCATAAATAAGGCGCGGGGTTTCCTTATTTGTAACGTACATGCATGACAGCACGCAATTCCGTTTCGTTGCGCAAGTAGCAAGTTTAAAAATAAATAAATCAGGCGTGGTCTGCCCGCTTTGTTGACAGTAAAACGACGTTTTTATTTTATTTTTAGCGTACACGTAGGATGGTGGGCTTCGCAATCCGGCAGTGCGGTTGTGTGCGGTTAATAACGCATTGCTGCGTCTTCGTGCACCGATGGCGCTGCGCAGGCGCGATTCGATCTCTGTATAGCGATCGCGTAAAAGAACTGAGACGTTGAAGAACAAAAAGTATAACATGGGACCCGCATTCGTGAAGCGTGTAATTTTGGAAAGCGTACTTTTTTCCGATGACTCCCCGGCTTTGCTAATATTATGCACATAATCGTGATCGGCTGAAATTTTGAGAAAAGAAAATTGACAGTTGCCCGCTTGTAGCACGAAGCCACAAAAAGAAATCTTCTGAGAAATCTCAGAAATCCATATGCATTTCTCAGAGAGAAAGCTGCTAAGCTTTCCCTTTCTTCTGAGGTTTCCCTTTCCTAAACCTTCCGTCACCTTGCGGGATTCCGCGGAACCAATTTGCAGTATTGCTGGTTGTTTGCTCTGAAAGACACATCTAGCGTAAGAGATGTTTGTGAATACGGGCCCTCTATTTGTATTTACCTTTTTTTCTGTTATTGGGCGAGAAGAAATTGTGAATCACTTGAAATATTACAGATGCATTTTATTTCTCATGACGTCACCTGTGTGTGTTTGGAATAACAGAGAGCTGAGCTAGTTGGTAAGTATTCATTCTAAAAAGACAGGGCGTGCAAACACGGACACAAGAAAGAAGTCAAGAGATCGCTAACAGGAGGCTCACCTTCTAATCTGTCTTTCGTGAAGATGATGTAATCTGTCTTTCGTTGATGAATGCGCAGTATTGTACCGGCATAGAAATGAAGAAACGCGCCTGATGATTGAAGCATGGCATATCGAGAATAGTGGTAGTGCATGTGTGAGCCAACCGTCGTTTAACTTGCATAAAGATGAAATCAAATGCCTTAACAGTTATCTTCCACGTAGACCGCCACGCGTGCCGGATTGATAGGTTCGCCTGTTGCACGGGCATGCGCAGATAAGTTTTCGTGCCTTCTTTCTTTTCAGCCGTTGTGCGTCTCTTCAGTTGTTAGTCGGCGTTTGTGGTGTCCTGACTTCTTTCTTGTGTCCGTGTTTGCACGCCCTGTCTTTTTAGAGTGTGTGTTTGCGTGGGTGTGGGTGTATGATGTGTGTATAAAATACAACCCGCATTGTACAGAAAGTCAAGTGAGCCGCTGCGCATGACTCAGTTCAGTGCGAACTTTCATCAAACAATCACCATATTTTATTGCGATAGCAATTATATGGACAGTCTCGGCTGGAAAATGTCCGTCCCCGTCGCCGTCATTCACCGTACATGTATAAGTATGTATTGTTAAGACGTTTATTGACGGCGAGATTGACGGCGACGATGCACAACGACAGAGCGCAGACTCGCAGACTCTCACGAGCACGAGGGGCGCGCTCTCCGAGGATAGGCGAAGAGGGTGACCCACTAGGAGGCGCTTGAGAGGACGACCCATTAGAGCGTTACAATGCTTCTCTACAGTATATATATACAAAAGCCATAAAGAAAAATAATTCAGAACTTCTTTCCGACGCGCGGAATCGAACGGGCGACCTCTCGATTTGCAGCCCGCCGCTTTAGACGTTAGGCCACGACATCACCGTCTTTCAGCCTGCTAACGGCGCGCTATTTATATGCACTATGTAATTCAGCATGCTTTCTTAGTGGCTACATAGGTGGCGCGACGTGCGCGCGCCGCTCCGGCGATCGCCGTTGATCTTCGCTCTACAGGGCGTGGTCGCTTTCGTGCGCTTATCTCGAGGAAAGAAGGGGCGGCCAGTGGGGTGCTTCGCTTCGCTCGCTGCAGCGGCCGCGTCTGCGAAAGGAGCGCGCTGTTCAAACAGAAATAAGTAACAAACGTGACAATTAGTTCGCGCTCGTCTTGTGTGTACCTGTTCGTTCGTTTCGTGCGTCCTGCTTTATGTTTCAGCAGTGCGCTTCAAAGTGTCGAGCTGTGACGCATTAGTTCGCGCTCGTCCTGTGTGCGTTCTTTTCGTGCGTCCTTTGGGATCGAGCGACGCGCTGGCAATTTCGAGCTGTTTTCCATTCTTCGCGTTACATTACAATTTATTGCTATCGCATTCATTGCTTCGCCGTTGCTGCGAAACTGTGACTTTTTAAATCAAACTTTCATTACAATTTCGTCGTTACACTTTCAGGAACATACGATTTTAAGGGGGTTCATGAAATAGGCTGTTGTCACGTAAGCTAAAGAAGGACAATATTTAAACAAGAATGCCCAGCAATAAATCAAGCTTGAAAACGAGTGACGCAGTAAAATTTTGCAAATTCTTCAGCAGTGCAAGACGGGCTCTGTTTCGGAAACTAACGGACCCTTGTACAGCCCTGGCCTATATTAAACGAACAAGAAAGAGGTATAGAGAGATAGCAATTTTTAATGACATTCCCGGAGTTGTTAGCCTGGTTTATCGCTGGCTTCCCACTCCAGGTGTCGGGTGATGGCTATGATATATAAAATGGCAACATATACACACAAATAGTACGCACAGGTACAAACACACATATATACACAAAAAAGTCATTCATAACGTTTCGTTAAAGTGAGTAGTCCTCCAGAACACCAACAGCACACGTAGGCTTGTGTGCGGGCTATCTTCCTGCAGTGTTTCCAAACAGGCTGTTATGCCGCCAAATATCCATACTAATCAACACGCTCGAAGCTGTTCAGAATCGCGCAGCCGGGTTTCAATTTTTTCCAATTACTCCAGCTGTGCTTCTGTATCCACAATGAAGAACACACTAAACTGCCTGATCTGTCTTTGCGTCGTAAATGTCTTCGCCTATCCCTTTTTCACAAAATTTATCACCAATGAAGAGGTAAAAAGCCATTTTTTTCTTCAACCGGACTATATTTCATCACGCGGAGGTCACAATGTTAAGGTTGGTGTTCCAATTTGCCAAGCTAACCTATACAACGACTCTTTTATCCCCAAAACCAGCACACAATGGAACCACCTTCCCGCCTCCATCGCTTCAAAAACTGATACTAACTTCAAAAGAGCCATTCAAGATACAGTATTTTGTTAACTTGTATTTTCATAAGATGCATTATTGCACACTTGTATATGTATTGACCACTCCTTTGTGCAATACTGTCCAGCTCTGAAAGTATTTGTAATAAATAAGTAAAATAAAAGGGCCGGGTAGCCGATAGCCTACAACGTTCTTTACTTCGACGCTTTATTCGAGAAGCAATCTTCTTTGTCACTTCAATAACCGGTTATTGGAGAGATATTTGAAACGAGGCTTAAACCAGCATATTAGAATGCGTAAGTGTTACACCTAACAAGTACTATTCAACGGCGTAAATTTGTGTCGCCACGGAGAGCAAGTTCAGCTCTGCTGCACTCATTCGCAGCAAAGCCCAAACGGCATTTAGTATATATGAACTAAACTTGGAACAACTCGTTTACTACCCTTGATGACCATTTGTAAAATAATAAAATGAAATTCTAATCGAAGTTCTCGTTCCCTGTTGGACTACCTACACAAAACGTATCAGCTTGAGTGCCTATAAGCATTTGTTACGCCGAAAGGTGAGCTTTAGAAATTGCAAAAATGAGTTGCAATGTAAGAAGGAAAGAACATGAATTTTAAGGGCTCGTTTTCTTTGTAAGACACAATATTAATGAGAACTAACAGACAATAATTATATTTTCCTGTGTTCTACTGTATTACATTTTGTGCCCTTATTAATTTTGTTACTACATATTTTGCCTTCTAAGCGAGAAGGAGTAGCCGGTGCCACTATAATGGCACCAACCTCTCCTATTTCATCATTTCAATAAAAAAAAATGCCAAGGAAAGTATAGGGGGTGTTATTCGTCGTAATTAGAATATAAATGTGAAGAAAGTGGACGAAAAGATAACTTGCCACCGGCAGGGACCAAACCTGCGACCTTCGAATAACGCGTCTGATGCTCTACCACTGAGCTACGGCGGCGGTCATGCTCCCGTCCACATTATGGGGTATACACGTGCATTTAAACCTAGGAGTGTTAGTCAGCGCTGATCGCAGATATGGCGGCGAGTGTGGAACACTCTTTTTCTGCCTGTTGGCGTCACGTAACACGTGATGTTTTTACGAGTTGGCAGCTGACCAATAATCCCTCGCATACTACCTGAAGACATCAAGTCTGCCAGAACGAGACCCTCGCTATGAATGAAGGAAACAACATGAATTTTAAGGGCTCGTTTTCTTTCTTAGACTCAATATCAATGAGAACTAACAGACAATAATGCCAAGGAAAGTATAGGGGATGTTATTTGTAGTAATTAGGATATAAATGTGAAGAAATTAAAGTGGACGAAAAGATAACTTGCCGCCGGCCGGTACCGAACCTCATTAATAATGCAATGTAATTACCATTGCTTACCTAGTAGTTGTTTTTGATTAAGCATCAACCACTAAAGCGTAACGCTTTAGTCTATCAAAAATTTTGTTCTGAGCTACATGTTGAGTTTCCCGCTCCTAAATAAAAATTTAGAGTTAACGAAACTAGCCGTAACAGAGCCGTAACAGACATGACACCTTAGGTTTTGCGTATTTAAAATAGACCAGACACTTGTCGCTGAACTGCTGGGATGTGAACTTTTCAAACGAAAATGCAAGACCAGTGCTTGTCTTTCGGCAAGCAATACCAAACAGGTCCGGATGGGTTTGCGTACGAAGGGCTTTGAAATACATTGACTTGCATAATTTAACGGCGGGAATCGCAAATGTTTTAACAGAGCCGCCGCCTAGCTTGGGTTTTAGCGCTGCGATGATCGCTGTTCTGATTGTCCCGATATCTGTAACACGGTTTCTTTTTTTTTGCTTGTTTTCCGCAGTGAAAGAAGCGTGTCATCTTGGAAAATACCATGGCTGGGCAAAGATCCTCTGAAGTTGTATCGCGATGCGATACAAGATACTCGGGCAAGAGGTATTTGAGATACGGATACAACATACTTCCGGAATTATCGTATCCGATACGACACTTTCAAATGGTATCTTAAGATACTTCGTTACATTGGCAAATTTGCTATCATAGATCCGTATAATTAAGCAGTAAATACCTTGTACAAAAGTGTTCACTTGAAAATTTCTTAAGTGCGACCAAACTTGTTTAATTTTAATGAAAAAAATTGTTTGAATCCCGAAAGTTCTGTCTTTATTGCTGAAAGCATACTAGTTTCATTGAGAAACAACGTGTTGGGATTTGTTTGGCTACTTTACATGACAGCCCTTTGTACGCTGCGCTGTCAGTGGCTTTTGCTTGACACTTTTGTAATTGATAGGTGTCGCTGCTGTAGTTGGCGACCAGCTAGCGAGTTGCCATCTACTTGCAAGAACGTCGTGAAGAAGCCTCCGCGCGATGGAGCAAATGCCGCGGTGCAGTCTCACCCTGTAATTAAGCGTATTACCGTTTTTGTAATACCGCATCAACTGACAGCTGTAGAGCAGCAACAAAGCTGGTAGCGATATTTTTTTGCGATGCCGTGTGGAGACGGTAAGTACAGGGTCAGCACCCCCAATTCACGAAACTGCAATGATTTTCCATATTCTACTTATCTGCTGGCCTAAAGCGTTCGTTAGCATCATATTCACTTACGTTCAGTCATCTACAATTTCTTCTCTGAGAGGACTTGTGCCGCCCAGAAACGTCTGAGACGTATCCTAGTGTCACAAAGCGTCGCAATATATCGCTGCTATTCACACCTTTGCCACTTCTAGCTCTGAAAAAGGAAAACGAATATGTCCAAGTCAAATATCAGGGCTGTTCCATGTTAAATAATCACAGTGAATAAGTATACAGGTTGTTTCACGTAAGCAGAACCAAATATTTCAAAAATAAGTGGTTAACCGCGGCTGAATGAAAGCAGAAACACATTGTTTACCGTCATAGGGCGCTCGCTGTATTATTTTTTTTATCGTTTCATTGGTTAATTAACTAAGGGCAATTATGCAACATTTTATTATTCACTTTAGGGCCAGTTGCGCTTCGTGACGTCATAGAGCGCATTTCAAAATGACCGATCCATGTTTTTTTTTTTTTTGCGACGTACTTGGCGCGTGGTGAATATATTCTGGCTTTTCAAGAACGCCCGCGAAATATGAAATCAAACCGCATGAATGCGCTCATACGCCACCGTACTGCAGTGCTCTCAAACGTTCTTTGAGCGAAACAACCGGCGCACTGACCGTCATCCTAACGCTTCTCGGGGCACAACTTCAAAGCGCTAAAAAACAGGGACAAACAAGAACAAGCTAAGTGCTATATGTCCTGCTTTGCAGAAGCGCCTTGGCACTAAGGAGCGTTGCAAAAGTAATCGATGCAAGGTGAAACATGGCTTGCAGTTTGTGCCCTGTAAACAGGGGGCTGTGTACCACATTCCTTTCGCGTGTGGACGGTGCTATGTTGGACAGTCGGGCCGATGCCTGAATGTTAGGCTTAGAGAGCACCACAGCTCCCTCAAAGGAACGGCCTATTCGCACCTGGCGATGCATTGCCGTGATTGCGGATGTGAACCTGGTTTATCTGACATTTCAGTAATTTTCAGACAGGATAATAAACTAACAAGGGAGATAGTCGAAGCCTATCTGATTAAAGAGAAAGGCGACGGGTGGGTCAGCCAGCCTTCACTGAGTCTGTTGGAATGCGAATATAATCTACTGCAGAAATCTGGCGTCATACCAAAGTGATTTTGTGGTGTTTTTCTTGGGCTTTTCTGAGCAGTCGCGCAAGTGTGCACGCATGTGCGCCATCTAATAGGGCTTACCTTTTTCCAATCTTTCTTGTAATAAATTTCAGTTTCAAGTTAGCGCTCGTCGTGTCCACTCTTTTTCGTTTGTCCCTGTTTTTTAGCGCTTTGAAGTTGTGCCATGATGTCTTACAAACTCGCCCAAGCTTCCGTGCTTCTTCTCGGGAACTATGGCGTTTGCTTGCCGTGTGCGGCATCCAGAACTGGACGCGCCGTGGAGCCCATGCCTAAAGCAGCGGCCGCTCATTTCGCCACGGTCCACGGACCGGTTGTTACGATCGAATCACGTTTGAGAGCGCTGCATTACGGTAGCGCACGAGGGTAGTAACGTGACCATATTTCTCCTGCTTTCTTTAAACGCCGGAAAAAATCACTACGAAGAATGTACGTTTCAAAAAAAAAAAAAAAAAAAAACTGGATCGGTTGTTTCGGAATGCCCTCTACAACATCATGAAACGCACTTGGACCTAAAGAGAAGATCAGAAATGCGGCATAATTTGTATTAGTTAATTAACAAATTAAGTGATATATAAAAATACCCTAACGAGAGCCACATGATGGTAAAACATGTCGTTGGTTTTATTGAGTTGAGGGTAACCACTTCTTTGTAAATATTTGGTTCCAGTTACGTGAAGCACCCTGTAAAAACACAATACAGGCGGCATCCCTAAAAGCTATGACAAGTGAGTATCATATATCGTCAACTTAGATGTTAAGGTCAGACAACAGAAAACTCAGTGTCTATGGAAAACAGCATAAAATGGCTCGTGGAGACGCTCATGCGAAAAACGAAATACTTAGTATTATGCTTCTCAAAGCCCCTTCCTAACATCTCTTAAGATTTTTTTCTTGTAATTTTGCATTGATACAGTGCAAACTCAATTTCGCTCTTTTACTAAATCGTTAGCAAAATTTTTGTTACGGTGTACACTCTGATTATTTTACCTTGTCCTCAACATCGCCTGGACATAAAAGTAAACTCACATGTAATGTCAGATATGTAAATTGTAGCAATGACGCAGGCATAAAAAATAAGAATACAGCCTAGAAGGAATTTAGGAGCAGGTTACAAAAGACAAAGAACAGAAAACAGACGAGCAAAATCTTTACAGAAACCCAGGTAATGTGTGGGATGCAAACGGAGGACAGCGTAAAGAACACTTGTGTTAACAATCAAATTATGATTCAAAGAACTTCTTGAATAATTTAGCAAGAAGAACAAAGATACAGTACGCCAATATATGTTCTGTTACGTGAATGCTTGTTCTATTGCATCTAGCATCGGCACCGGTGGAGCAGCGGTTGTGAGAATCTCATTTGCATATAAGTCAATCACATCATATGTAAATGAAGCTTACATCCACGAGGTCTTTCAAGTCGCTGATGTGTGAAAACAGTGAGACGCAAAGCAACCCCATTGTTGCATTCTTGACACTGAAACGAAGCAGCACGCGAGACAAACTTCGATAAGGACACTATAGCGGCGTCAAAATTTGAGCGGAAGACGCCAAATCAGATTTTGACCGGACGCGACGGAGCGCGCAACAAAGCGCTGTCGCTACGAACTAATCACACTCACGCAGCTAAAAAGAACGAAAACATCGAGAAAACAGAATGTCAGCTGCTCTAGACGTTCCAGTCTTCTTGTCTTTTTTTTTTTTATCCAGATGGCCCGAGCGCCATCACGTGACTCTGCTCCGCCAATGGGGACACGTATACCTAATCGCCTGGGCTCACTAGAGCACTCCGGCGGAAAGATAACAAGAATGTCGCAGTTGTTTAGTTTTATTCTGGTAGCTTACTGGCAGCTGTATAAGCTTAAGAAGCGGAGTTCAGCCACCGTTTACTGTTTCGCACGGTGGTGTTTGTGTAGGTATCTTGTATCTTAAGATACACGATACATTGCTAAAAGTGTCGTAAATACAGATACAGATACTCGTTTTGCGAGACGTATCGCGAAGCAGATACGAGATACCTAAAGAGAATCTAAGATAGTCTCTAAGATACATGTATCTTCCATACTGCCCAGCCCTGGCAAATACGATGTTGCAAAGCAACAAATATGACTTTCTAGTGCATATTGTTACGGGGCCTTGACGTCGACGAAAACAACAGCCGGCGTGTTCAAGATGAAACTCTTTATTTGGCCGAACTTGTGGCCGGGAAGTGAAAACTCAAACTACAGCAATACACGCTGTACACGGATAGCGGCGAACTGGGCGCCGGCCGTCGATAAAACAGAACATCGCCGGGATGCGCCGTCTTTTATACGTCACGCATAGAACTTTCCAGCCTTATCACTGGTGTTCGCGCAAGCTCTGGAATAATCTTGACTATTCGCGTCATGTACACAATCTTAACAAAATGATCTAATATTCTACTACAATCTGGAATCTTCTCAGGCATTCTGGCGCGCTTTGTGCAAGGCAGCAGCTGCACGTGCATTGGGCCGGTAACAGAAAACATAGTAAGAAAGGAGCGTGTGTGGCAATATGAAGCGACAGGTCGGTTGCGGTCCGTCGCGCACGGAGATACGAAGCGCCCTTAGTCCGCAACTTTGCATTTCGTTGTGCACATGAAGGCACAGAGAGGTATAGGCGAAAGCTCGCTGCAGGCTAGTTTAGTAATGCCAGCAGCAGTTTCTAAATGCGAAACAGTAACTTGGCTCAGCAAAGCAATTTTTTTATTGCGATAGCAGTTATATGGACAGTCACGTCATTCCATGTAAGATATATATATATATATATATATATATATATATATATATATATATATATATATATATATATATATATATATATATATAATCCACAAAGAAAAATAATCCATAGAAACTTTCCGACGCGCAGAATCGGAATCGAACGAGACCTCTCGATTCGCAGCGCGCCACGAAAGTTCCATCTTTCAGCCTGCTAACGGCGAGCTATTTATATATACCATTTACTTCAGCATGCTTTCTTAGTCACCACATAGATGGCGCGATGTGCGCGCGTGGCGCGCTTTAAAGATCGTCGCCCCGCTCCTGCGAACACTGTTGCTCTTCGCCCTAGAGGGCGTGGTTGCCTTCGTGCACTTATCTATAGAGTCACAGAGCGTACGAAGGTCACTTCGCTCGCTACAGCGGCCGTGTTTGCGAAAGGAGCGCGCTGTTCAAACAGAAATAAGTAACTGTGACAGTTAGTTCGCGCTCGTCCTGTGTGTGTTCGTTTCCTGCGTCCTGTTTTATGTTTGAGCAGTGCTCTGCAAGTGCCCAGCTGTGACGCATGATAGTTCGCGCTCGTCCTCTGTGCGTTCTTTTCGTGCGTCCTTTTGGCTCGAGCGACGCGCTGGCAATTTCGAGCTGCTTTTCGTTCGCGTTACGTTCCAATTTATTGCTATCGCATTCATTGCTTCGCCGTTGCGGCGAAACTGTGAGTTTTTTAAAGACGTCTTTCTTGGAATACTTAAACGGAGAAATTTTGGTCTCTCTTTCTGTCTGTCTGTCTTTCTGTTTGTCGGCACGTCACTCGATTCAGCCACTCGGCCAAAGTTGAACCACTTGCCCAAAAGCCAGCCATCTTGAACGGCTGACTAGGTTCATACTTGTGTACATTGTCGATCAAAAAGCAAATATTACGCATATCTGAGGCACAACATCACTAGGTAAGTATTAGGTGGTGTGTTCCTTTAATAGAAAATGCATACATACGTAATTCTAAAGACCCTAGTTTCTTAAGCTGCGCTGAAAATGCGACTGCGTGTTAAACTTGACTTCCTCCGTGCCCTCCGCACGAGCTCATGGTTGTGTTTCGGTTTCGGTTCTGTATTGCACTGTACAATTGCCATGGGGCGCCGCTTGGCATTCCTGTTTTAGCCAGGCGACGTGCAAATAAAAGAGTGTGTGGAGAATACTCGTTGAGTGCGGACGTTTCTTCCGCTTCAGCGCTTCGCGCCAAACCGCGTGTTCGGGCTGGCTGGCGTCCCCGCCGGTCGTGTTGGTCACCGCCGGTCTTCGCCTGTTGCTGCGCCGGGACTACCAGTCCGCAACACAGCACTCATGTTCCCGACGTATTGCCAGATGGCGTCCATATCTCACGCAGCGCCTCTTCTATCGTCTTTAGACGACATTTGCAGCGAAGCACGCAGATACGCGGCCAATTTTTTTTTCATGCAAAGCCTGTTAGGAGTTGCAAAATACAGATATCGGTGGCGTCGGCGTCGTTATACGCGAAAAACCCGGCGCCGGCGAGTGTACAGAAATGCGGCTTTCGAAGGTGCGACGGGCATATATGCCTATTTGTGTGTGCCGTTTTCTAATAAGTAGTGCTCGCTCGATCGCGGGCTTGTTGGAGATCAGCCCTTTCTGATATGGCAGTCTGATCTTTTGTCGAGGTGACTTGCCATTTCACGTTGCCACATTTCATTGTTGCCTGGATGTGAACGCATGACCGTCGTTTTTGCCTCTAGCAAAAGAAGTGTTGCGCTGTTAAGGACATGGGTGAAGGTCCAATTCCCAGCATGGCGGAAGAAACAAGTTAGGAGGGAGCGTTGCACAATGCGATGGAAGAAATGAATGAATGAAAGAAAGAAAGAAGGAAAGAAAGAAAGAAACAAGGAAAGAAAGAAAGGAAGAAGGAAAGAAAAAAAGAAGGAAGGAAGGAAAGAAAGACAGAGGAAAGAAAGAAAGAAGAAGGAAAGAAAGAAAGAAAGAAAGAAAGAAAGAAAGAAAGAAAGAAAGAAAGAAAGAAAGAAAGAAAGAAAGAAAGAAAGAAAGAAAGAAAGAAAGAAAGAAAGAAAGAAAGAAAGAAAGAAAGAAAGAAAGAAAGAAAGAAAGGTAGTAGGTCAGGCACGCACACCGCCAAGCTTCGCTTGACCCGTTTTCCCGATATGACAAGGGCTCCCGAATTTTTTTCCGGTGATTAAACAGCATATGCACGCAGTTTTCATGCTGTATGATATCGCAACGAATCGCCCACATCTGTAACCACGGGCAATATGCAAGTGCCGAGCGCCCACTGGGCACTTAACTCTTATCGAACAAATACCTGTGACACCGTTAGTAGCAACGGGGGGGGGGGGGGTGAGGTGAAAGACACTCTCGTATCTCTAATAGGAAAGGGTCTCATTCGCCTATAAGGAAGAAGACATCAATTACGCCAGCGTTGGTAAGTTTATCGAGTGTACAAGGTACAAGACCATGCAACAGGGACCCAAAGCATAACAGTACCTCCCATTTGGCGAATCCAGAGACGAAGCGGAGCTAGAAGCAAGTGTACCGGCTTCGTCCAAAGCTATATGTATGCTTAGTTCGCCTCATCACAGTAAACAACGGCCCATACGCGAATTATATAGCAGGGCAAAGCGCGTTACGGTGTCCAAATATTTACCCTACGCCTTGCGCGAGAAGAATACAGGGAAGGCGGAAAGCTAGTTCGGCTACGTTGCTCGCTCGAGTTGGGTCGATAAGTGATGGCCTTGGTCACTGCATGTGCGCTGAGAGTAAGCCATAACGAAGGTGTGTTTCTTCGCCAAGCTGATAGCACGGGCCCCACTGATAGTTTTTTTTTTTCTTCTTCCTTACGAGCACCGGACGGATGGGCGCATCGCGAGGGAGCGCATAGACACAACAACTTCAGATGAGCTTGCCGTGATCAATGTTATGACATAAAGTAAAGCCAGACGAGCACCTGCATGAGGCGGCTGCAATCTATTGCGCACGGAAACTGTAGGCGTCAAATGCAATGCAAGAACTACTGCATAATCACCTGGCAGAACGACTTGTAGCTGCTGCGCCGGCTGCGGAGAGATGAAAGTGATGTGCATGCAAAGAGTTACGAATGTTTCATACTCCAAGTCGATCCGATGGTCAGTCTGTCTGTCGGACCGTCGATCGATCAGTCGAAACGGCGTGTTATGTGGGATACCTATTCACCGAATGCACAACCATCGCCACTACCTTTGCGTTCAACTAACAAATCGAAACGAAAATAAAGACATCCGTGCTTTCTTAAACGCGCTCTTTTCCCCGAACCGCTCCCACAATTCCACCTTCCTCTCTGTTTGTGTCTTTGCCTTACACCACTGTAGCACAGAAAGCTCAATGCGCCTATTTCCGTTAATCCTTCTATACGCTGCCCACCTAATTAATTTCGCTCTCGTTCGTCTGGAGAGGTTGAAACGAGACAGCTAGCTTTGTAGCTCTCCGCTTCGCAGTAAGCGAAGAAAGTCACAGTGTCCCTTACGCAGTTGCCTAGGACGACTCGAAAGCGAAAGCCATCTTCTTTTTTCTTTGCAGTAGATTGTACTGATCCCCTCTCTCCGAAAACGTTCTGCACCCGACGTGGTTGTGCCCTGCCTCCGGGAACGGAGGCATTGGAAGCTTTCTCCACCTCACGTCTTTTTCCAGCACCTCTGGGATCGGTCCATCGTTGACCAAGCGTCGATGTGATGTAATGACGTCTTCATATGGCGGCACGTTATGTGACGTCATAGTGACGTTGTGATGAGGCAGCAAATATTGGAGACCTGTGACGTCATGATGCCGTCATGGGGTGACGTCATCGGATGATGATTTTTTGCATCATTCGTGCTGACGCCGCCGCCGCCACCGACGACGACAGTCACTTTTCGCATTTGATGGGGCATCTAAGGCTTTCGCCTTAACAATAACGTCGAGTAATAGCGCATATCTTCTTGCAAGTGCGAGCGGTTGTCATGCTCCTGAATCGCCTAGTGCCATATCCTTATTTGAATGCTATATATCCATATTTGCATCCTCAGTCTCTTGTTTACGTATACTGTGTGTGAGAGGCTAATTTCCAAGGACAGCAATAAGCAGAAAAGAACACACCGCTGGAACTAAGTAGACTTGGTAAAAATAATGGCAAAAGCCTTAAAGTGATGGGCTTTCTGATATACGGATTATGCTTTCCATCACCACCTTGCTGCTATCTGCAATAGTTTGCGGCATCTTTTCTCGGAGTGGTAAAACTAACTTTCAGTAAACAACTTTAGGCTTAAGTATGACTGGCAGTTGGGAGAGTTGGAGCGGATGCATTATTCTCAAAATAGCGCGACGGAAAGAGGCGAAAAGACTGGAACCACATCAACACGAGCGCCGAGCTTGTCTCGTTCCAGTATTTTCGTCTGTTTCTGTTGCGCCGATTTTATAATAATGCCACTTTAGGCTTGATGGGCGAAAACGTAACCTACATAATGTACCAGAACTTTAAAATGCTCTAACTAATAACCTACTCACGAAGACTGTTATTAGCGTGCACATGGCTGGCCTGCGAAACAGGTCCTAGCTTGTCAGCTTGTCAAGTACCGGCTATGTCTTATGCAAGGCGAGGGTCTAGTATGAGTAAATTAAGTCTCGGCTTTCTCAAATCACCTTCGTGGCACTATACTAATGTCACGCGGTAAACGTTACACACTTGTCTTAACTTTAACAGACTCACGTCCGAAACAACTTTGAAGGCTTGACAGTTAGTTTCTTAGGCTGCGCATAGTAGATAAGCTTCTACGGCCTTTTTCCCCTCATCCCCTATCCCTGCAGAATTGAAAGTAGGCGCATATATTCTGGCTTAGCATTCTACTTTCAATAAAGAGTTTTCGCTATCTTTACTATACCAATAATTTATCTAGGTTTTGCACGAGTATTCGTCTAAAAAACTGCGCTTTTATTTGTACAGTTCGAGCTGTGTTTTACGCACGCATCTGTATGCATGTTTGTGTCTTCTGAGTTTCTGGACTTTTGTACAAAACTTCCTGCTTAAGGCTGGTTCACACCGGCGACTAGCAACGGTCGCGCGACTAAGTTAGTCGCAAAGCGACTGGTCGCAAACGGTCGCAAATGGCCGTTTTGGTCGCAAAGCGACTGCTTTGGCTCAGTCGCTCGCTGCTCAATTTTTCAGTCGCGCGACTGCAGTCGCAAACCTCTGAACCAATCAAATGCGCAGGAACAGGACATCAGCCTATTTTACGGGGCAACGGCAAGGCAAGCTGTATACGAGCAGACGTGAATTCTATATGGCGACGCATATAGGTCGCACGCAGGTGTGAACATCGGTCACTTTGAGTCGCTTTTTGACCGCCAGTCGCAAACGGTCGCGCGACCGTTGCTAGTCGACGGTGTGAACCAGCCTTTACGCTGACTGACTACACTTCGGTATACATTTGCGACACGTTGCTTTTTCAATCAAAGCTTGTTATAACTCACATGTTTCGGTGGCGGCATCGTACACAGAAAAACCGGTGTCGGCGAGCGTATGGAAATGCGGCCCTTGAAGGCGCGCCGGTCACATGCGTATTTCGAAGCGCCACTTTCCAATAATTGATGCTGTCAGTCGTGGGCTTGTCGGGGATCAGCTGTTTTCTGATATGGCAATGGGATCTATTATAGAGTTCCCTTGCGATTTTACGTTACCACATTTCATTGTTGCCTGGATATGAACGCATGACCGTCGCTGTTGCATGTAGTGTTGCGCTGCTTAGCACGCGGGTGAATTTCAAATTCGCAGCATGGAGGAAGGAAAAAGTTAGGAGAGAGCACTGCGCTATGCGAAAGAACGAAAGAAAGAAGGGAAGGAAGGAAGGAAGAAAGAAAGAAAGAAGGGAAGGAGAAAGAAAGAAAGAAAGAAAGAAAGAAAGAAAGAAAGAAAGAAAGAAAGAAGGAAGGAAGAAAAAAAGAGAGAAAGAAAGAAGGGAATGAAGGAAGAAAGAAAGAAGGAAGGAAAAGAAGGAAGAAAGAAGGGAAGGAAGAGAGAAAGAAAGAAAGAAGGGAAGAAAGAAAGAAAGAAAGAAGGGAAGAAAGAAAGAAGGTAACGAAGGAAGGAAGGAAGGAAGGAAGAAAGAAAGAAAGAAAGGAAGGAAGGAAGGAAGGAAGGAAGGAAGGAAGAAAAAAAAGAAGGGAAGGAAGGAAGAAAGAAAGAAAGACGGGAACAAAGAAAGGAAGGATATCCCTCAATATCACATCGTGCTTTGGGAATGTACTTGAACAATTATTATTATATCATAGCGTCCGCGCACCTCGCTGAGTTAATTATCTCCGCACGTCTGCTAAGGAGGCATTTCTTGACTTTAAATATCATGCGATGGATTATATTACCTTGTTGTATTATCCGATCGAAAAATAAACGAGGGCTTTAAGTAGTGATGACATGAATAACTATAGGAGCACATTTCACTATTATTACTTTCTTCTTTTTACAGTGACGTAAACGTCGTAGAAAATTGGGTTGTGTTTTACATGGCGTCATATACCCGGAGAATCACGTATACCTTTATGGCTTTGTACTATGACGTCCGGTTACGTTAATTGGTTCTTTTAAGACATGGGGGTCGTGCCGCCTGAAAACCCAAGCAAGATAAGCTAATGGTGCCATTAAACCGATATGTTGCGGCACTGTGGATATAAATAATGTTTAGTAGTTCACACCTGAAGGTTTCTGTAATTATAAAATAATCAATATCTAAGTTACGCCATGTATTTCCTAATGTTTCCTTTCTTGACCCATTGACGCAATGAGAGCTTGTCCTGTGATGTCATAGCTGCGCCCGTGAAAAGAAGCAGCAAGTAGGCGTTCGATCTAACACTGCTTGACGACGCTATAGCTATGCGCGTATGAAGTAATGATGTCACGTACGATGCATCGAACAATGGACTCATAATATGGCAAAGCTTTCGCGCTTAAGCTTGCGCAAGCAGAGCGAAATACTCGAAAAGCAAAGGGGTGTTGTGCAAGCGGCTTAGCTCAAAGCAAGGCGCTTAAGCGATCGATGCTAACACAAAAATGATCACAGCTTGGTCATTTTTGTTTACTGCAACGTTTACTGTAAAATACTGCGGACGCGCATGTCAGCTTTACGTGCTAGAAAAAAACAAGACCACCGCGTAAAGAGGTTTTTAACAGCGAAGCTGTTCTATCTCGGCGTAAAATGTCTGTCGTGACCGAAAACTATCATCATCATGAAGCGGCACGCGCTCTCTTCGTCGTCTTCGTCCTCTTCTTCATCTTCTGCTTCGCTCGCAGAGCACGTGCGCCCATTTGTCCGGTATGTATAGCAAGGGGGAAGCACAAAGCGAAGTAGAGACGTGAGGGTGAGGTGGAGGGCGAAGAAAGAAAGAAAAAAGAAAGAAAGAAGAAAGAAAGAAAGAAAGAAAGAAAAGAAAGAAAGAAAACAAAGAAAGAAAGAAAGAAAGAAAGAAAGAAAGAAAGAAAGAAAGAAAGAAAGAAAGAAAGAAAGAAAGAAAGAAAGAAAGAAAGAAAGAAAGAAAGAGAAAATCTTGGCGAAAAAGAATTCCTCATGAGGCGGCGGGATTCTAACCCGCGTACCCACGATCCAAAGTTGAGCGTCTTAATCACTCGGCTATCCAGGCACGGTGACAGAACATAGCTTATCGTTGTATAGTATCGTATAGCAAGGGGGTAGAAAAGGGATGTGGGGAGCCTGGAAAAGCTGAGGGTCTCGCATTCGTGCTGGAATGGTCACCAATGGCCAAACTAAAATTGATGCCTCCAGCTCCGCCGTTAAGCCAGTTGAAGCTGCGCATGTGTATATATATATATATATATATATATATATATATATATATATATATATATATATATATATATATATATATATATATATATATACCGAACGTGTCGTAGGTATACCGTACATTCATTGCGCATCTCACTGGCTAATGAAAGTTGAAAGTAGATATGGCGTTAATGTTGTTTTCACGGCTGCCAATAACCTAGGTAAGATTTGTGCCGCTGTGCAGAGAAAGAATAAACCAGTAAAAGACAAGAAGCGGACCGATATTTGTATCGTAAAACACACGAACAAATTCACTGATTGGCGTATAAGGTCCCTTTCAGCGATGGCCGCTTTTACGTAGGGGAGACGGCCCGCTGCATTAACCAGATTGGCACATAGGAGATCGCCAAACGGAGGCTCACCTTCTAATCTATGTTTACAGTGTCGAGATTGTAAGTGCACGCTAAAATTCGATGAATGCGCAGTTTTGTACCGGCGTAGGAATGAAGAAACATGCCTGATGATTGAGGCATGGCATATCGATAATAGTGGTAGCGCGTGCGTGAGTTAACCGTCGATTAACTTGCATAAAGATGAAATCAAATGCCTTAACATTTATCGTTCACGTAGACCCCCACGCGTGCCGGATTCACAGGATCGCCTATTGCATGGGCATGCACAGATAAGTTTTCGTGCCTTATTTCTTTTCCGTCTTAGTGCATCTCTTCCACATTTGTGGTGCCGTGACATCTTTCTTGTATCCGTGTTTGCACGCCCTGTACCAGCTCAGCTCTCGGTTATTCTATGCTGAAATACTTAGCCTAATAACCCAAGTGTTAAAGCCCTGTCCTCTTTGCTTTCGCTGAGTTACCTCAGAGGAGTGCAACTGCCATTATCATGGTAATTGCACGGTAATGCGCAATAAGTGTAATGGGACGCACAACAGAAGCCTGTGCCACGTAGACACGTGCATCACCGTTCAAACAGCAATAAAAAAGGAGGCAGCCCCCTCCCCCTTTCCCCTCTTCTCGCTGTCCTCCCTCGTTCGCTCTTCCTGGATCATCATTTCGGGGGGCAACATCGCGTCTTGTCCTGCAACGAGCACCGGCCGCACGAAAATGTGCCATACAAAAGAGAGAGAAGAATATCACATCTTGCAGCGCAATTTGCAGCAGCATCACGAAGCTAGTTCGATGAAGAGCGACTTCCCTCGTTTCTTTATTTTGCGATCGATAAGAGAAGCCGGTCCGGTGAAGTGTCATCTGGAACAGCGACATCGGCCAAGTCTCCTCCCAAATGACAGCGCTAATGCGTGGGCGTGGAAACACGTTGCAAGTATTGAGCGCCAGCGCAGCTGAGCGAATGGGCACTTCGCTTCTCGATACCCACTACTCGCCGCCACGTGGTGCTCGGCGTATAGATCCACATGTGAGCATGCAGCGTAATCCCAGGCTATATATGGAACCTCATTACGCTGACCAAGCTTCAACAACAACAGAAGTACCCCACCCACGACAGGCTTTCTATACGTATACGGTATAATACCACACATGCCTGAACTATATAAGCTGCAACTATATATACTATAGAAATACACTTCAAATTCAAACAATAAATAACGACCCGTATGGGTATATTGTACGTTATTTACCTTCCTCCTCTTTCGGCTGCTTGGTGGGCACCATAGAGCGAGCGTTATCTCATGTGCAAGCCCTCGAAGACTGCTGGCAGCGTCAGACCTTGAAAGTGGTATGGTATCTTGCTGTGTGCGTTCGTGAGCTGCCCGAGCGGCATTACCGGCGTGTTCGTTCCCTATGACGCCGCAGTGACTTGGCAGCCAACCGAACCAACCGGACCAATCGTCAACGCCACCTGTCCTCTTCGATGCATCTCTCTATGCCAACTGGACTCCGCCGAAGAGAGGCCACACTGCTTTATCGCTTATGGCTAGGGGTGGCATTTACGAAGTCCTATTCCTTTCGGAGTGGAATGGCCTACAGCGCTCTTTGCGATGCCTGTCGTTGCGAAGAGACGCTACACCACGTCCTGTCACCACGTCAACAGAAGACATCACAGTTGAAGGCGACGAAGGCACTGCTGAGGTTTTTAAGAGACGAACTTGGACAAGCGGCTGTGACAGAAATGTCGCGTACCACGCAAGAGTGACCTACTGATTTTGTGTGTGCAGTGTCATGTGCTATCTTTCTATCTTTATCTCTCTCTTTCCTCTCCATCTTTAAATCCCTCCCCTCCTGTCCCCATGTGTAGGGTAGCAAACCAGTTGTCCTATACTGGTTAACCTCTCTGCCTATCCTTCCCTATTATTTCTTCTCTCTTCCTCCTCTTTCGCTCTAATCTTTCTCGTTCTTTCTCCCAATCTTCCAGCGCACTCTCTAAGAAAAAAGAAAGAGTATGTGTTACTCCTTTAGGAGAGTCCTGACTAACCACCTATATGGATGTCTTTAAACAGACCCGTTAACTCTCTTTTGGGTCCCGCGACTCTCCGACGAGAGTATAATGATCTCCAAAGAGAGTTCACGTGTCTCTTTAAAGAGAGTCATACACGTGCCAAGTCAAGACTCACAAAAAAAATCAAAGGAGAGAGAGAGAGAATAAACGTTTATTGGGAGCAAATGCACTGTTCACTCTACCGCGGGCATGGCTGTGTGGAGGAGTCAAATGACTCTTTTTTTAGGAGCTTGCTCGCCAAGCTTTTTATGCTCGCGCCTTGTCCGTCAGCGGCGTGTACATCTAGTTCTCATTGGTCCCGCCAAAAGTTCACAGGCGCAGCTGCGTTCTCTCCGGTGATTTCAAGAATGCTTACTAGATGGCGCGTCGCCGCTCAAGGCAGCGCACACCACCCTCGCCGCGTGCGCTAGTTAGATAGGTGACCTTGAAGGCCACGCCTCTCGTTTGGCGCTCGCGTTTGGCGCGCTTCCTTTCTCTTCGCCGAAGCTCACTCAGTGAACACTCTTCGTTGCCGCTCCGCTGCATGAAGACCCCAGCTAGGGCAGCAGCTCGGCGTGCTCGCAACGCAGCTGCAGCTCGGGCTTGCCGCCAAGACCCTGCGGTGAAAACCCGGGAGGCCGAAGCGAAGAGGGCTCGCCGTCAAGCAAACCCGGAGCTGCGGGCCAGCGAATCAGAAGAGAAGCGGGCGCGCCGTCAAGCGGACCCTGCGGAGAGAGGTGGCGAAGCAGAAGCAGCACGGAAGCGGCTGCAAGAGAACCCCGAAGAAGTGCGGGCGCGGGATGCCGCGGCTAAGCGTCAAAAGCGTTCGCTACCTGAGGTTGGCGGCGCCGACGCGCGCTTCAAGCGCGATTTCCACGACCAAACGTTCGGCCACAGCTGCACAACGTTGCCACGTCTATATAGGATGGTAGAGGAATGTGTACGGAGGATTCGCGGGTTACCCTATCATCTCCGAGCAAGCTCCTCTAACATCATTCACTTCGTAGATATGGCGGTGATTTTTTTGTAGCGTTAGCTACACTTGCCTAGCCGGAGCCGATTTCGCGTGGATCTTCATGAGCCGCGCTGCGCATGCGCGAGGATCAGTGATGTCACACAGCTGGCTCACCAGAGCCGGCATCTCACGCGCTCTCCGCCACCGCCGCGCGCGGCTCGCAGCCGCTGGTCTGCGCGTTCGGGAGGAGTGGCGTCGTAGCCGCGGCAGACATACTGGCGCCGGCGCGCGCGCAGACTCCGCCACCGCCACCGCCGCGCGCGACTCGCCGCTGCTGATCTGCGCATTCAAGAAGAGTGACGTGGTAGCCATGGCAGACACACTGGCGCCGGCGCGTGCGCAGCTATTCGCCTTCGCTGTGCAGTCGCCATCTGACACTGCGCCGGAGCCGCTTGATAGCACCTCTGACTGGCGTTTGCAGGTGGGTAACTCCATGGAGAAGGAGAGCGCAAATGCTGCTCGACGGCGCAGAAGAGCCGAGAAGCTTATCTCATCGGATCCCGAAGTAGTTGCCTGGCAATTAGCGGTTCAGAGTACGAAGAATGAACAGAAGAAGGCTAATAATCCTAGACAATCTGGAAAGCTAAGAATATTCAGCTGAACCTTTGCTAACGCTGCATATATCCTGGCATAGCCGAGCTAAGCCACTGCAAATTTTTTCTTAGAGTGTAGGGTAGCCAACCAAACGGGTTTTGGTAACCCATCCTCCCATCTTCCTTCCTTCCTTCCTTCCTTCCTTCCTTATGACTTTTATTCTTATCTTCGTGTCCATCAAAAGCGGGCCCCTAGATCCACTCCCCTTCTTTCGTTCAAATAACGCCTGGGTTACAATAACAAATTTCATGACTACATAAACGAAAGAAAAGCAAGCACGTGGTCATTGTTCCGAGGCTTACGACGGCTATCAAGGCTGTTAAGAAGTGTTACAGTGCGGACTAATGCTGATTAGCGGCCGTACTCAGTACGTCAAAAACTAAAGAAAAAAAAACATTGTATCATTGCAGTAAATAACAAAGGCGCTGCTTTGTCACATGTCGTACTTGAAGATTACCGCATAACGCTTCAATAGTTATGATGAGGGTAACACAAGCCAGTTCAGTCGGAGGCGTGAAGCCCGTTGCGAATGTCAGTAAGACAGATAACTGGGCAAGTTGGTATGGATCCATAATTTAAACTTTTTAGCGCGCACAAAAGACAAGGACAAGCAAGAGACACTTGCTTGTCCTTGTCTTTTGTGCGCACTAAAAAGTTTAAATTGCGAATGGGTTGCTGACGCGCTTGCGAACACTCGACCTCCCGATGCGCAGATAACTTGCGCGCCTGCTGCGACGAGCACGAACAGCTTTTCGACGCATTAAGTGCTTTCCCGTGTAGCGCGATATTCGCCGCTTCTTGGAGCTATGAAAAAAAGTGTCATCGTTATTATTGTTCGCTTTAACTCTCATCATCTTTTGGAGCCTTTCCTTGCGACACTTGGGAGCTTTATCCCTTGGCCGTATCTTAGAGTTGGGTGCCGTTTGGTGCGATTCCACCACTGCTGAGCGCGAAAAAAGTTTGTTTACCTCTCTTCGAAGCTGAACAACCTATCATCAGCCAACCGAGTATCAATATCTCTGAAAACCTGCTAAAGCGAGTTGCTGTGCGATACAGAAAGCGCCTTATTCGCCCGGTAGTTTATAGACGCTGCGATTTTCCAGAAGTATCGTGAAAGGGTTTCAGTGTCGGACGCAAAGTGGGCGCTTAAGTGGCGCACCTATATCTTTAGATATGCCTAAGTTACCCGCCGCGGTTGTCTAGTGGTTATCCCGCTTGAATGCTGACCCGTGGCTCGCCGCATCGAATCGCGGGCAGGCCGGCCGCATTATGGTGTAGACAAAATGCTCGAGGCCTGTGTACTTAGATTTCAGTGCACGTAAGGAACACCAGGTGGTCGAAATTTCCGGAGCCCTCCACTACGGCGTCCCTCATAATCATATCGTGGTTTTGGATCGTAAAAACCCCAACAATTACTATTAGCAACGTTTAAGTGGAACGTGAACACTCTACTGAAATCAGTCTGGTTTGAGAACAGGTCTACTATACTGATTAAGCAGACATTACTTAAGTGTGCTTAGTAGATGCAGCGAAACGTTTCCGGCTCCTTACGATTCCATCACGGATGCGCCCGAGAAGCTGCAGCAGCAGCTCACACATCCCGCCTTTAGCGTGGGATACACTCGAAACGCGATTCTGCGTAAATTGTGCGTGTAAGTTATTCAATTCAATTCAACTGTATTTTCCAGTGGCGTAAATCCATAAAAATCTCAAGGGCGGACACATATCTTGATTCCATGGCGGCCATATTGTTTTTCATAAATATACGTTTTATTTTTAATTATGTAAAAGTAAAATCACGTTTTCAAATCAATTAAAAATGAAGCGCGCATGGACCTGAGCCGCCAGTAGTTGGCAAGGTTAGTTTCGAAGTGTGATTCGTAGGTATAGGCTCTGGCATATTTCTGTGTCATTCGGGTTAAACCATCAAATGAAAATGCTAGCACTTTGTTCGTTTGTTTTCTAGTAAAGCGTGTTTGCATTGACCGGGGATTTTTTTAAAATAACACAACTTTGTTTGAGCAATCACATACATACTTGATTGTCAATGGCTTCCACCAAATTGCCTACATAGTTAAATAACAGTAGATGATCAGGGATTCTTTACTTTGCGCTTCGAAGGGCAGCATAATAAACGTTTGCGGTGCGTCAGAAGTCACCCGTCGCATTTCAGCAAGCACGACCTCTACAGTGCCTTTTGAAGCCAAAAACAGCTTTAGCTTTTGTGCTTGCTCCGTACTCATCGGAAGGGCTTCAGATTACAGCCTGTAATCTAAACTATTACAGCCTATATTAGTTAAAGGGGTCATGAAGCACCCCTTGAGCTGATTGAAAAAACACATCCTGCGGAAAGCTGACACGGCTATGAACTGCTCTGCCAAATATTACAGTCGTGCGCGCCGCGTAATGGCCACAAGCGGAGCGCGAAGTTGCCGTTTCCCCAGGCACCCTCTTTTCAAACAGAGGCCGGTTCTCACTCTCGTCGGTGGGCGGGGCGTCTGTCCGCTGTACGTCGCAAGAGACATAGCATGCTTATTGGCCGATAGCCGACGTAAATCGAGAGCGGCGTTCGGATCAGATGCGCTTCTTGCCGCGGGGTGCCGCCACTTGCCGGCGCCGCACTCCTCAGTACACGGTAGCCGCACTCGCGCAAGCGAATCACAGCGGGAGAGCGATCGCGTTTCATGACGCGCGCTGGCGTAACTTCTTTCCCCCATGCCATCCCTCCCTGTCTAGCTTCCAGTGCGCTCGTCGGCACGAGAAAAGAGAGAAAGCGCTGGGAGCGTGCGCCAAACCCCCGTAACTCCGCTGATTCTTGACGGATTCGAGAAATTTTTGCGGCAATCGAATCGGGAGGCAGTACACTCCGATACTGAGGTCATTAGATCATTACTTGGAAAAGTGGTTCATGACCCCTTTAAGCATGACGCACTCTCCTTAAAATCAACTGAGTTGATTTTAGTGCGCCATGCTTAAATGTCAAGCAATTCAGATATGATGCTTGAACGGTAAATCTCAAGGGGGGACAAATGCAAGGGGTGTCCCCCCCAGTCTTAATACAAGGGGGGTCAGGACCCCCTGCCCCCCCCCCCCCCCCCCCCCCCCAGTGATTTGCGCCACTGGTATTTTACCACCTTACAATACACATAAAGGGGTTGCAGCTAAAAGCTACACTCTTAATCGTGTCCTGCTTAAAGTGGCACTCTACAGCCCGGAAACGAGACGAAAAATCTAACGCCTATAGACTGTTTGTTTAGCCGGCAAAACCTGTAGGCGGTGCCGCCCGTAGCCGTCCCGCGGCATAGTAGTTTTCTCAGCGGCTCATCTCATAGGCGGGACTCAAATAGGCCGGAGATTTTTCGTCTCGAATCCCGGCTAGGTACAAGGGCGGCTAAGGAGATCTCCTCGCTCCGCCTGAGCCTAGCTACAGTGTGTACCAGCTACGGCACGTCCTAGCTATAGGCAGTGTATGAAGCGACGAAACAAAAATTGATGTGAGGTCACCTTTTAAGCTCTAATCGGGGATTTGGAGGCTGAGACACACATTTTATGACATACATAATCCATATACACATATCACATTCAGAAGTAAACCACAGAAAAACTCACAACAAACACTCGCGGATTCGAACTCGCGAACACTCGATCAGGAAGCGCGTACGCTAACCACTACACCACGACACGCCGCGGCGACAGTAGTAAAAGAACGGGGGTTTATATCTACCAATCGGTAGCTACACACTGGCCAGCTGCACTGGTCTATTAGTGCAGTGGAGATCGTTATTATACATGCAGCGTTAACGGATACGTAAGGAGACATTTTTTTTTTAAACGACATTTGTGAAAATATATACGAGGTCACTCAAGCTATTGCTCGGAGCATGCTTGAAGTGAATTTGCCTGCTTGGTATAAAAGATAAAACTGTTCCGCATATATTTGGCACTGGCACCTCAGTGACATTGCATAATACCCCAGTTCTATTCACGTAAGCCGCCAGCCTGTTGCCTTTCGTGGACTGAACGAGTTTTCAACGTCAAGATTCGCTTGCCATGGGACGTGAGCTCGGAATCCATCCGTGCCAACCGCACAGCGACGTAGCCGTAGCAACGACGTAGCAACGACGGAGAATAGCCGTGTTCTAAGTAACGTCGCTGGCCGCTTCACCGCCGATGGTTACCGGGCCGGTGGCCGATATCGTCACTAAGCCTATTCAGTTTATTTCGAAGCCGTAGTCGACGGTGCTTCAGAACAAAGCGCTCACGCTCATATGTCAGGATCTTTTACTTCTTACCGTTGTTGGCTCGACCCTCTCCGCGTAATAATTACACACTGAGATGAACATGCGCTGATAACCGTGGTATTGTCGGCAATATGTATAATATGCGAACACGCTCGAGCAGGTGCGGTGTGCCGCGCACGCACTGCAGATGAACTTCACTTGTAAAGGAACTAATCTTGGTTCTAAACGTTGGATAGTGCACGTAGCTTCCCCTCAAACGACTGACACTATTCCCGCAGATATTATTTTTGCTTCAACAGAAAGTGCAGCCCACGTTTCGGTCGACAATGGAAGCGAGGAGGTAGAGCTGACTGCATGCAGCTTCGCGGTCGCTCGGCGGACTGCGCCGCGGAAGAAATGCCTCTCACATGCGCTCACTTTGGACGACACTCGCGCGACAGACGTGACTCGTGAAGCGGACTGTCCACGCTAAAGACATGGCGGCTCGCCACTCGCCGTTGTCTGGCACGCAGTGCGCTGGCGGAAATTGGCTGTTAACATGAACTGGATCTTATATACGGCAGTAGTTATCGCCGAAATATTTGCGACGTTATGTTACGACTCCATCAGTGGCCATCTGTTTTAGAACATCTCGATTAATGCTGGTATAGCGGTCCTGCCGCGCAATTTAAATCACCTCATACTCGTCTCAAAGCAGAGAATTTGCTAAACTCACACTGGATGATACAATATTTTTCACATAAGTTTACTAGAATATTTTCTGGAAGCGCGAGTCCATGCAATGTACTATACGAAGTATTTGTGCGAAAGGCACCTTCATGGACATGCAGTGCCTAACTGTACACAAGTTTCACCTTTCAATAAATTTTTGGCATATTTCGTCGCGATTAATACGGCGGTACACGCAAAATTGGCGAGCTACATCCACACAGCTGCATTTGCATGCGCACGCGACTAGGGTATGTTAGTTTGTTGTGAGTGCATGGGATAACCTTCTGGGATTGTTTACTTGTACACGCACTTAATTTTTAATGTGCGGATTGCTGAGAGGTGTTGCGCACACCAGTAGAGAGAGAGAGAGAAATAGATGAAAAGGAAGAGGCAGGGAGGTTAACCTGGTGCGAGCGACCGGTTTGCTACCCTGCACAGGGGTGGGGATATAGGGGTCGGAAAGAAAAAATCCAGAACGTAGTATAGTGGTGCATTAATGGAAAATGAAATTGACACCGTCGAGTAATAGGTTCTAGTGTTGCAGAGCTATGCGCAGATGCTAAAAGACAACGTATGGTCTATGAAGGATGCAACTTTTGGGGCAAGCTGGATTTTTAATTTTTTTATTGGGCACATACAAAGCGGTTGCGCCTGAGTGTGGCAGTCGTCACGAGGAGCTTAAACTGCTAAACTATGACATATTATCCCAAGAAACTCAACGTAGAGTGGCCATTAATCGAACATGACGGTGTTTAACGATTTCTGAACTTTTTAGGCAATGAAGCGATGTTATTACGAGGTACACCACCGGCGTGCGCACTTCGC